>NW_027461003.1:0-120000 GCF_037038515.1 Microtus pennsylvanicus
GGCAGAGGCAGCTTTTCTGCATTGCTACATGATCAGCTCGGACCGGGCTAATGGCTTTTGTGCCATTTCAAGTCCTTTGCAGTAATAAAAGTACATTGTAGGTACCATTTTTGTTCCAATTTTCTTCTCATTGTTGTGATTAAACTCTATCCAAAAGTCATCTTAGATAATGAGATTTATCTGGTTGATATCCCTAGATCACAGTCCATCCCTTGTGGGAGCTTAGGGTGGAAACTCAAGCTAATAAATGAAGACAATACATGGGGAAACATTGCTTCCTACCCTTTCTCGTTTGTCTAAGCTAGTTCTCTTCTGCAGGTCCACTTGCTTAGAGATATTGTCAACTCAGTGGAAGAGCCTTCCCACACTTTAAATCAATACAATTTCTCTCAGATGCAGCAATTAGATGTTCTCATCTATGCACACCCTCAACTGATGCTTCTTCAGATAACCCTAGGCAATGTCATGTGGACAGGTGAGGCTAATTAGGAAAAAGGCAATAATATACAAGGAGGTTTTAAAGATCGAAGTAAATGTATTAATCACATCCAATCACTTAAACAGCCAAGCCCAAACAGCAACTGGAAACACAGAAATGTCAGGGAATGGAAAGAGGAAGGCCTCTAAGAACAATAAATAAAAAAACTAAAACCAACTCTCCACAGAAACTTCTCAAACCAACGAAAACATAAGGAACTTTTAACATGAAAATTTTCTAGATACAAAATTGTTGAAGGCCGATCATTTTCCAGAGGAACAATCAGATGATAATAAAACTAACAATATAGATTGCAGCACTCAAAAAATGAGACATAAAGACATAGCCTACAAATATAGACTATAATTTTATAAACAGAAATGGCAGGATTCTAATCAAAATCAAACTACCAGAAATCAATGACGATAACTCATCCAGTACACCACATTCTTTGGAGAGATTCACTTGAAGCCTTCTGAGGTTTTAATTTTGTAGAAGATATTGTGACTACTAAAAGGATATCATTCAGCCAGGCAATGGTGGCGCACGCCTTTAATCCCTGCACTCGCAGAGGCAGGTGGTTCTCTGTGAGTTTGAGACCAGTCTGGTCTACAGAGCTAGTTCCAGGACAGGCTCCAAAGCCAGAGAAGCCCTGTCTCGAAAAACCAAAAATAAAAAGAAAAAGAAAAAAAAATAAAAGGATATCATTCTATTATGATAAAGAATAGGATGTCTGTTAGGGTCACTTAGACAACATTTTGCTTACTATTGTTATGTCCAGGTGGCATGCAATTATTGAGGAGGGGGCAGACCACTAAAATCTATTAAACCAGAAGCAAAGTTGATTCCAGAAAAAAAGGAAAAAACCTCCATGGGGCACACAAAGCTTATCAGTTATATCTGATCACCACCTGAGATTGGATTTCTATATCAGTGGTGATGGGAGATTTACAAACTACCCTATTTATAGCAAGAAGCAAGCATTATGCATGAACAAAAGAATTTTTATAACCTTGAGGTAAAGCTCAGGTACTAATTGCTTTGTTTGTTGTTACCATTTCCAATAACAGGGTTTTTCAGTGAAACTAGGGTTTGCCTATTGTTTCTGTCTGCCACTTCCTGGTGTTCTTTATTGAAGTTCTGTAATCCCTTGATACTGACAGTTTTGCATGTCAAGAAAGGGTATGGGACAATGCACAACAAAAAAGTCATGTACATCCCTTAATTTAAAAGTTAACTCAGCATTTCTAAAAACTGAAAAATGCAGCTGTTCTAGAATTATTATACTTTCATGGCACACAGGTTGTGAGCCTATAATGGCCCCTTGAGCACCATGTTAGAGGTCTTTGACTGAGAAGTGGGTCTTTTGGCTGGTTGTAAATCATGGTTGTCTCATTTGTTATAGGAATGTACCTTAATGGCTTATTAATCTTGGTGAACAAACATTTGCATCTCATGATACTAATATCTAACAGGCATGGTTAGCATACTACTTATCTTTGGGGAATTTGGGATGCACCCCTCCCTTACTTAAATTCTACTGTGTGACTTAATGTCTCCTAAGAACTGGTAAATCCTTATACCATTAATGCTACTATCAATTATGCTCTACTTCAATTTAGCAGTGGAGTGCTACTCTACACAGGAGAAACCGTTTACAAGCTCCACAAAATTAACTACAAATGGATCCTAAACATAAATGTTAAAAGTGAAGAACTTCTGAAGATACTGTGGTCTCCGAGTTTGGAAAATATGGTGATATCTCTCCACATGCGGCAAAATAAGCACTACAGCCACCACCATTTGCAGCTGCCAATGCTCTGCTCAGTGCAGACAGAGCCCAGGCAGTGAAGTTATTCAGAGACTGCCATGGAGAGTTGCAAGGATCACTTAGGACTACTTACTTAGGATAAGGCAGGAACACACTAAACTCTTTGTCCACTGGCTCCCAACCAATCAGGGGAGGACTGTACAGATCAGCCGCACTCCTCAGCAGGTGGACAGTGGCCCCTGACCTGCCAAGCACAGCCACTGCAAACTCCCAGCACTCGGGAGCCAGAGGCAGGCGGATCTGAGTTCGAGTCCAGCCTGGTCTACAAGAGCTACTTCCAGGACAGGATCCAAAACCACAGGGAAACCTTGTCTCAAAAAACCAAAAATAAAAATAAAAATAAAAATAAAAACCGTGGGAAGAGCAGCCATGTGCATGAAGCCCAGCCACTTCTCCCCCCTGGGGACATTGGCCCCTTACTCACCTTGGCCCATCTGTGGAGAGCAACCCCTCATTCACCATGGTACAGCTGACAAACTCTCTCCCCACAAGGGAACCCAAGACACAGTGCACAAGAGAGACTGTGATTTCTTCAGGAAGCGATAAACCGGGAGTCCTTGCTCCCTGAAGAACCCATCCATTTGACTGGTGGAGGCTCTGATTGGTTAGTGAGGTCTGAGTGTCAGAATCAGGTGAGCAGAAGGTCCCAGCAATGGCTGCTAATCAGACCTATCCCAGATTGACTGTAGAACTAAGTCAAATTCAACAGCAAGTCTCTTGCTAATGTAAATCAATGGGTTGGGTTTTAAAAGGAAGTATACAAATTCAGAAAGGGGCTAATCAGACAATGTTGCACAAGAGAAACATTGGGTAAACCAAGAACATTTTAAACAAAGTCCACAGTGGTGTTGGAACTGATAACCATAGTTTTCACCCTTCTGTGAAAAGTCTTGGGTTCTGAGGACCCAGACCAGCAATGGAAGAGGTTGCTCAGCTTCCATGTAAAATGTTAGTCACTGAGTGCTGTAATCTAACACATGGAGTTGCATTCAATTGTCTGTTTCTCAAACATCTCAGCTGACTTAACTTTATCCAATCAGGATTGTACATATCTGCATAGATCTGCTCATTGGAAACTGAATACTCAGTCGTTCAAGCTCCCCTCCCTAAATTGCACACCCACGGATTCTGTCTGTCTTCACTCACATGGAAGGAATTAATACATGCAGGGAAATTATAGAGAAAGTCACTCATCATGCCCCATCAGTCAGTCCTTCTTTAAAATGGAGACCCCTGCAGCTCACTGCCTTCAAGTTCAGACTGTGACCTGGCTATTATCTCTTCTCAGAGCAGTGTTCCTCCTCTTCTGGTCTGAATGGAGAAGCCAGGCTCCATAAACAAATCCTTTCTCTGTTCTGCAATGGACAGTCCACTATGTACTCAAACTGGCAATTTCAGAATGTTGTGGTGCTGCAGACATGCAATCCAAGGTTTAGAGTGTTTAGGCAAGAAGACAAGAAGGGCAATGCCTTGTGGGGCTACAGACAGGGTTCAAATAGACTTCAATCAACATAGGAGACCTTGACTCAAAATTTCTTTTCATAAAGACTAGAAATGCCAATGTTCTAGAATTAATATACCTTTATGGCACAACAGGACTTAATGGGGTTGTGACACTGGCATGGTCTCTTGAGCAGCATTAAAAGGATGGTTTTTTAATGGAGGAATGGGTGTTTCTGCTGTTTGTAACACAGGGCTGTCGCCTTTGTTTTGGGAATGCAGCTGGTTAATCCTAGGGAACAAACATTTATATCTTATACTAATCTCTAACATGTGCAGTTACCATACCATTAACCTTTGGAGGATTTGGGATGCAACTCTCCCTTATATAAATTCTACTTTGTGACGTAATATTTTCTAAGAATTTATACCATCAATCCTAGTCTTATCACAGTAACAGTGGAGTGCTACTCTATAAAGGAACTACTGTTTACAAGCTCCACAGAATTAACTACAGATGGATAGTAAACCTAAATGTTAAATGTTCAAAGTACAAAACTTCTGGAAGATACTAGAGGGACCAGGGCTCTCCGACCTTGGCAAATCTGTGTTACACGGGGCTGATTTCATAAAGGATATTTCAAAGCACAGTCCCGCTCCCTGTGCTCTGCACAGATGCAGTCAGGAGAGTGCCAGTCGGCCCAAGAGATACAAAGAACATGCAGGACCACTCAGATCATGCTGGAGCACACTGGCTGATGCAGGACCAGGCAAGAATATAAAGAAATCTGCATCTGATCACTAACTACCACATAGCCAGGGGAAGATGAACCACACTGGCTCTTGTAGCTCAGCACCAGAGAATTTATACATAAAAATCGTAAGATTATTCAGGAATTCCATGGGTACGATTCAGATAAAACTCTGACAATTACTGCCCTAAGCTTCACTGAGCTCAAGAGTATATTGCTGAGCTTCAAGACCTGACAGCCAGCCATCCAGAACTGTAAAATGTGTCATTGCACAATTTAGCCACATGGTGGCAGCACGCGTCTACTATACTGTCGCCCGGCAAGAGACTCAAAGAAGTAGGAGTCTGAGAAGACTAAAAGAAATAGTGACTAGGCAAAAATGCTACATTCAGGGAACAAACACTATAGAAGTCCATAGGACAATGAGAGGAACTGCATCCCAGGAAGCCTGTAGCCAGGTGATAAGGCTAAAAGAGAGACTGTTCACTCAGGCCTTATCACCACCTAAGACTCTCTCCACTGAAAGTCTAAGCTATGATGAAGAGAGCCTGGACCTTACAGCCCTCTCCTACTTATCACTTTTTCCTGTTTCTGGTCTGCCTGGTCCCACAGAAAACAAGAAATGCTTCTGTTTGGTTTTAATTTTCTGATCACCCAGATGTTTTAAATGAGCAAAGCATTCTGAACTCTTAAGTCATCAGCTTCAGTCAAACATTTCTTCTCAGGTAATCCACATTTTAACAAAAGAAGCTAGGAGCAGGCATCCTGGCTTTTGTTAAGGGCAGAGGCAGCTTTTCTGCATTGCTACATGATCAGCTCGGACCGGGCTAATGGCTTTTGTGCCATTTCAAGTCCTTTGCAGTAATAAAAGTACATTTGAGGTACCATTTTTGTTCCAATTTTCTTCTCCATTGTTGTGATTAAACTCTATCCAAAAGCATCTTAGATAATGAGATTTATCTGGTTGATATCCCTAGATCACAGTCCATCCTTGTGGGAGCTTAGGGTGGAAACTCAAGCTAATAAATGAAGACAATACATGGGGAAACATTGCTTCCTACCTTTCTCGTTTGTCTAAGCTAGTTCTCTTCTGCAGGTCCACTTGCTTAGAGATATTGTCAACTCAGTGGAAGAGCCTTCCCACACTTTAAATCAATACAATTTCTCTCAGATGCAGCAATTAGATGTTCTCATCTATGCACACCCTCAACTGATGCTTCTTCAGATAACCCTAGGCAATGTCATGTGGACAGGTGAGGCTAATTAGGAAAAAGGCAATAATATACAAGGAGGTTTTAAAGATCGAAAGTAAATGTATTAATCACATCCAATCACTTAAACAGCCAAAGCCCAAACAGCAACTGGAAAACACAGAAATGTCAGGGAATGGAAAGAGGAAGGCCTCTAAGAACAATAAATAAAAAAAACTAAAACCAACTCTCCACAGAAACTTCTCAAACCAACGAAAACATAAGGAACTTTTAACATGAAATTTTCTAGATACAAAATTGTTGAAGGCCGATCATTTTCCAGAGGAACAATCAGATGATAATAAAACTAACAATATAGATTGCAGCACTCAAAAAATGAGACATAAAGACATAGCCTACAAATATAGACTATAATTTTATAAACAGAAATGGCAGGATTCTAATCAAAATCAAACTACCAGAAATCAATGACGATAACTCATCCAGTACACCACATTCTTTGGAGAGATTCACTTGAAGCCTTCTGAGGTTTTAATTTTGTAGAAGATATTGTGACTACTAAAAGGATATCATTCAGCCAGGCAATGGTGGCGCACGCCTTTAATCCCTGCACTCGCAGAGGCAGGTGGTTCTCTGTGAGTTTGAGACCAGTCTGGTCTACAGAGCTAGTTCCAGGACAGGCTCCAAAGCCAGAGAAGCCCTGTCTCGAAAAACCAAAAAATAAAAAAGAAAAAGAAAAAAAAATAAAAGGATATCATTCTATTATGATAAAGAATAGGATGTCTGTTAGGGTCACTTAGACAACATTTTGCTTACTATTGTTATGTCCAGGTGGCATGCAATTATTGAGGAGGGGGCAGACCACTAAAATCTATTAAACCAGAAGCAAAGTTGATTCCAGAAAAAAAGGAAAAAACCTCCATGGGGCACACAAAGCTTATCAGTTATATCTGATCACCACCTGAGATTGGATTTCTATATCAGTGGTGATGGGAGATTTACAAACTACCCTATTTATAGCAAGAAGCAAGCATTATGCATGAACAAAAGAATTTTTATAACCTTGAGGTAAAGCTCAGGTACTAATTGCTTTGTTTGTTGTTACCATTTCCAATAACAGGGTTTTTCAGTGAAACTAGGGTTTGCCTATTGTTTCTGTCTGCCACTTCCTGGTGTTCTTTATTGAAGTTCTGTAATCCCTTGATACTGACAGTTTTGCATGTCAAGAAAGGGTATGGGACAATGCACAACAAAAAAGTCATGTACATCCCTTAATTTAAAAGTTAACTCAGCATTTCTAAAAACTGAAAAATGCAGCTGTTCTAGAATTATTATACTTTCATGGCACACAGGTTGTGAGCCTATAATGGCCCCTTGAGCACCATGTTAGAGGTCTTTGACTGAGAAGTGGGTCTTTTGGCTGGTTGTAAATCATGGTTGTCTCATTTGTTATAGGAATGTACCTTAATGGCTTATTAATCTTGGTGAACAAACATTTGCATCTCATGATACTAATATCTAACAGGCATGGTTAGCATACTACTTATCTTTGGGGAATTTGGGATGCACCCCTCCCTTACTTAAATTCTACTGTGTGACTTAATGTCTCCTAAGAACTGGTAAATCCTTATACCATTAATGCTACTATCAATTATGCTCTACTTCAATTTAGCAGTGGAGTGCTACTCTACACAGGAGAAACCGTTTACAAGCTCCACAAAATTAACTACAAATGGATCCTAAACATAAATGTTAAAAGTGAAGAACTTCTGAAGATACTGTGGTCTCCGAGTTTGGAAAATATGGTGATATCTCTCCACATGCGGCAAAATAAGCACTACAGCCACCACCATTTGCAGCTGCCAATGCTCTGCTCAGTGCAGACAGAGCCCAGGCAGTGAAGTTATTCAGAGACTGCCATGGAGAGTTGCAAGGATCACTTAGGACTACTTACTTAGGATAAGGCAGGAACACACTAAACTCTTTGTCCACTGGCTCCCAACCAATCAGGGGAGGACTGTACAGATCAGCCGCACTCCTCAGCAGGTGGACAGTGGCCCCTGACCTGCCAAGCACAGCCACTGCAAACTCCCAGCACTCGGGAGCCAGAGGCAGGCGGATCTGAGTTCGAGTCCAGCCTGGTCTACAAGAGCTACTTCCAGGACAGGATCCAAAACCACAGGGAAACCTTGTCTCAAAAAACCAAAAATAAAAATAAAAATAAAAATAAAAACCGTGGGAAGAGCAGCCATGTGCATGAAGCCCAGCCACTTCTCCCCCCTGGGGACATTGGCCCCTTACTCACCTTGGCCCATCTGTGGAGAGCAACCCCTCATTCACCATGGTACAGCTGACAAACTCTCTCCCCACAAGGGAACCCAAGACACAGTGCACAAGAGAGACTGTGATTTCTTCAGGAAGCGATAAACCGGGAGTCCTTGCTCCCTGAAGAACCCATCCATTTGACTGGTGGAGGCTCTGATTGGTTAGTGAGGTCTGAGTGTCAGAATCAGGTGAGCAGAAGGTCCCAGCAATGGCTGCTAATCAGACCTATCCCAGATTGACTGTAGAACTAAGTCAAATTCAACAGCAAGTCTCTTGCTAATGTAAATCAATGGGTTGGGTTTTAAAAGGAAGTATACAAATTCAGAAAGGGGCTAATCAGACAATGTTGCACAAGAGAAACATTGGGTAAACCAAGAACATTTTAAACAAAGTCCACAGTGGTGTTGGAACTGATAACCATAGTTTTCACCCTTCTGTGAAAAGTCTTGGGTTCTGAGGACCCAGACCAGCAATGGAAGAGGTTGCTCAGCTTCCATGTAAAATGTTAGTCACTGAGTGCTGTAATCTAACACATGGAGTTGCATTCAATTGTCTGTTTCTCAAACATCTCAGCTGACTTAACTTTATCAATCAGGATTGTACATATCTGCATAGATCTGCTCATTGGAAACTGAATACTCAGTCGTTCAAGCTCCCCTCCCTAAATTGCACACCCACGGATTCTGTCTGTCTTCACTCACATGGAAGGAATTAATACATGCAGGGAAATTATAGAGAAAGTCACTCATCATGCCCCATCAGTCAGTCCTTCTTTAAAATGGAGACCCCTGCAGCTCACTGCCTTCAAGTTCAGACTGTGACCTGGCTATTATCTCTTCTCAGAGCAGTGTTCCTCCTCTTCTGGTCTGAATGGAGAAGCCAGGCTCCATAAACAAATCCTTTCTCTGTTCTGCAATGGACAGTCCACTATGTACTCAAACTGGCAATTTCAGAATGTTGTGGTGCTGCAGACATGCAATCCAAGGTTTAGAGTGTTTAGGCAAGAAGACAAGAAGGGCAATGCCTTGTGGGGCTACAGACAGGGTTCAAATAGACTTCAATCAACATAGGAGACCTTGACTCAAAATTTCTTTTCATAAAGACTAGAAATGCCAATGTTCTAGAATTAATATACCTTTATGGCACAACAGGACTTAATGGGGTTGTGACACTGGCATGGTCTCTTGAGCAGCATTAAAAGGATGGTTTTTTAATGGAGGAATGGGTGTTTCTGCTGTTTGTAACACAGGGCTGTCGCCTTTGTTTTGGGAATGCAGCTGGTTAATCCTAGGGAACAAACATTTATATCTTATACTAATCTCTAACATGTGCAGTTACCATACCATTAACCTTTGGAGGATTTGGGATGCAACTCTCCCTTATATAAATTCTACTTTGTGACGTAATATTTTCTAAGAATTTATACCATCAATCCTAGTCTTATCACAGTAACAGTGGAGTGCTACTCTATAAAGGAACTACTGTTTACAAGCTCCACAGAATTAACTACAGATGGATAGTAAACCTAAATGTTAAATGTTCAAAGTACAAAACTTCTGGAAGATACTAGAGGGACCAGGGCTCTCCGACCTTGGCAAATCTGTGTTACACGGGGCTGATTTCATAAAGGATATTTCAAAGCACAGTCCCGCTCCCTGTGCTCTGCACAGATGCAGTCAGGAGAGTGCCAGTCGGCCCAAGAGATACAAAGAACATGCAGGACCACTCAGATCATGCTGGAGCACACTGGCTGATGCAGGACCAGGCAAGAATATAAAGAAATCTGCATCTGATCACTAACTACCACATAGCCAGGGGAAGATGAACCACACTGGCTCTTGTAGCTCAGCACCAGAGAATTTATACATAAAAATCGTAAGATTATTCAGGAATTCCATGGGTACGATTCAGATAAAACTCTGACAATTACTGCCCTAAGCTTCACTGAGCTCAAGAGTATATTGCTGAGCTTCAAGACCTGACAGCCAGCCATCCAGAACTGTAAAATGTGTCATTGCACAATTTAGCCACATGGTGGCAGCACGCGTCTACTATACTGTCGCCCGGCAAGAGACTCAAAGAAGTAGGAGTCTGAGAAGACTAAAAGAAATAGTGACTAGGCAAAAATGCTACATTCAGGGAACAAACACTATAGAAGTCCATAGGACAATGAGAGGAACTGCATCCCAGGAAGCCTGTAGCCAGGTGATAAGGCTAAAAGAGAGACTGTTCACTCAGGCCTTATCACCACCTAAGACTCTCTCCACTGAAAGTCTAAGCTATGATGAAGAGAGCCTGGACCTTACAGCCCTCTCCTACTTATCACTTTTTCCTGTTTCTGGTCTGCCTGGTCCCACAGAAAACAAGAAATGCTTCTGTTTGGTTTTAATTTTCTGATCACCCAGATGTTTTAAATGAGCAAAGCATTCTGAACTCTTAAGTCATCAGCTTCAGTCAAACATTTCTTCTCAGGTAATCCACATTTTAACAAAAGAAGCTAGGAGCAGGCATCCTGGCTTTTGTTAAGGGCAGAGGCAGCTTTTCTGCATTGCTACATGATCAGCTCGGACCGGGCTAATGGCTTTTGTGCCATTTCAAGTCCTTTGCAGTAATAAAAGTACATTTGAGGTACCATTTTTGTTCCAATTTTCTTCTCCATTGTTGTGATTAAACTCTATCCAAAAGCATCTTAGATAATGAGATTTATCTGGTTGATATCCCTAGATCACAGTCCATCCTTGTGGGAGCTTAGGGTGGAAACTCAAGCTAATAAATGAAGACAATACATGGGGAAACATTGCTTCCTACCTTTCTCGTTTGTCTAAGCTAGTTCTCTTCTGCAGGTCCACTTGCTTAGAGATATTGTCAACTCAGTGGAAGAGCCTTCCCACACTTTAAATCAATACAATTTCTCTCAGATGCAGCAATTAGATGTTCTCATCTATGCACACCCTCAACTGATGCTTCTTCAGATAACCCTAGGCAATGTCATGTGGACAGGTGAGGCTAATTAGGAAAAAGGCAATAATATACAAGGAGGTTTTAAAGATCGAAAGTAAATGTATTAATCACATCCAATCACTTAAACAGCCAAAGCCCAAACAGCAACTGGAAAACACAGAAATGTCAGGGAATGGAAAGAGGAAGGCCTCTAAGAACAATAAATAAAAAAAACTAAAACCAACTCTCCACAGAAACTTCTCAAACCAACGAAAACATAAGGAACTTTTAACATGAAATTTTCTAGATACAAAATTGTTGAAGGCCGATCATTTTCCAGAGGAACAATCAGATGATAATAAAACTAACAATATAGATTGCAGCACTCAAAAAATGAGACATAAAGACATAGCCTACAAATATAGACTATAATTTTATAAACAGAAATGGCAGGATTCTAATCAAAATCAAACTACCAGAAATCAATGACGATAACTCATCCAGTACACCACATTCTTTGGAGAGATTCACTTGAAGCCTTCTGAGGTTTTAATTTTGTAGAAGATATTGTGACTACTAAAAGGATATCATTCAGCCAGGCAATGGTGGCGCACGCCTTTAATCCCTGCACTCGCAGAGGCAGGTGGTTCTCTGTGAGTTTGAGACCAGTCTGGTCTACAGAGCTAGTTCCAGGACAGGCTCCAAAGCCAGAGAAGCCCTGTCTCGAAAAACCAAAAAATAAAAAAGAAAAAGAAAAAAAAATAAAAGGATATCATTCTATTATGATAAAGAATAGGATGTCTGTTAGGGTCACTTAGACAACATTTTGCTTACTATTGTTATGTCCAGGTGGCATGCAATTATTGAGGAGGGGGCAGACCACTAAAATCTATTAAACCAGAAGCAAAGTTGATTCCAGAAAAAAAGGAAAAAACCTCCATGGGGCACACAAAGCTTATCAGTTATATCTGATCACCACCTGAGATTGGATTTCTATATCAGTGGTGATGGGAGATTTACAAACTACCCTATTTATAGCAAGAAGCAAGCATTATGCATGAACAAAAGAATTTTTATAACCTTGAGGTAAAGCTCAGGTACTAATTGCTTTGTTTGTTGTTACCATTTCCAATAACAGGGTTTTTCAGTGAAACTAGGGTTTGCCTATTGTTTCTGTCTGCCACTTCCTGGTGTTCTTTATTGAAGTTCTGTAATCCCTTGATACTGACAGTTTTGCATGTCAAGAAAGGGTATGGGACAATGCACAACAAAAAAGTCATGTACATCCCTTAATTTAAAAGTTAACTCAGCATTTCTAAAAACTGAAAAATGCAGCTGTTCTAGAATTATTATACTTTCATGGCACACAGGTTGTGAGCCTATAATGGCCCCTTGAGCACCATGTTAGAGGTCTTTGACTGAGAAGTGGGTCTTTTGGCTGGTTGTAAATCATGGTTGTCTCATTTGTTATAGGAATGTACCTTAATGGCTTATTAATCTTGGTGAACAAACATTTGCATCTCATGATACTAATATCTAACAGGCATGGTTAGCATACTACTTATCTTTGGGGAATTTGGGATGCACCCCTCCCTTACTTAAATTCTACTGTGTGACTTAATGTCTCCTAAGAACTGGTAAATCCTTATACCATTAATGCTACTATCAATTATGCTCTACTTCAATTTAGCAGTGGAGTGCTACTCTACACAGGAGAAACCGTTTACAAGCTCCACAAAATTAACTACAAATGGATCCTAAACATAAATGTTAAAAGTGAAGAACTTCTGAAGATACTGTGGTCTCCGAGTTTGGAAAATATGGTGATATCTCTCCACATGCGGCAAAATAAGCACTACAGCCACCACCATTTGCAGCTGCCAATGCTCTGCTCAGTGCAGACAGAGCCCAGGCAGTGAAGTTATTCAGAGACTGCCATGGAGAGTTGCAAGGATCACTTAGGACTACTTACTTAGGATAAGGCAGGAACACACTAAACTCTTTGTCCACTGGCTCCCAACCAATCAGGGGAGGACTGTACAGATCAGCCGCACTCCTCAGCAGGTGGACAGTGGCCCCTGACCTGCCAAGCACAGCCACTGCAAACTCCCAGCACTCGGGAGCCAGAGGCAGGCGGATCTGAGTTCGAGTCCAGCCTGGTCTACAAGAGCTACTTCCAGGACAGGATCCAAAACCACAGGGAAACCTTGTCTCAAAAAACCAAAAATAAAAATAAAAATAAAAATAAAAACCGTGGGAAGAGCAGCCATGTGCATGAAGCCCAGCCACTTCTCCCCCCTGGGGACATTGGCCCCTTACTCACCTTGGCCCATCTGTGGAGAGCAACCCCTCATTCACCATGGTACAGCTGACAAACTCTCTCCCCACAAGGGAACCCAAGACACAGTGCACAAGAGAGACTGTGATTTCTTCAGGAAGCGATAAACCGGGAGTCCTTGCTCCCTGAAGAACCCATCCATTTGACTGGTGGAGGCTCTGATTGGTTAGTGAGGTCTGAGTGTCAGAATCAGGTGAGCAGAAGGTCCCAGCAATGGCTGCTAATCAGACCTATCCCAGATTGACTGTAGAACTAAGTCAAATTCAACAGCAAGTCTCTTGCTAATGTAAATCAATGGGTTGGGTTTTAAAAGGAAGTATACAAATTCAGAAAGGGGCTAATCAGACAATGTTGCACAAGAGAAACATTGGGTAAACCAAGAACATTTTAAACAAAGTCCACAGTGGTGTTGGAACTGATAACCATAGTTTTCACCCTTCTGTGAAAAGTCTTGGGTTCTGAGGACCCAGACCAGCAATGGAAGAGGTTGCTCAGCTTCCATGTAAAATGTTAGTCACTGAGTGCTGTAATCTAACACATGGAGTTGCATTCAATTGTCTGTTTCTCAAACATCTCAGCTGACTTAACTTTATCCAATCAGGATTGTACATATCTGCATAGATCTGCTCATTGGAAACTGAATACTCAGTCGTTCAAGCTCCCCTCCCTAAATTGCACACCCACGGATTCTGTCTGTCTTCACTCACATGGAAGGAATTAATACATGCAGGGAAATTATAGAGAAAGTCACTCATCATGCCCCATCAGTCAGTCCTTCTTTAAAATGGAGACCCCTGCAGCTCACTGCCTTCAAGTTCAGACTGTGACCTGGCTATTATCTCTTCTCAGAGCAGTGTTCCTCCTCTTCTGGTCTGAATGGAGAAGCCAGGCTCCATAAACAAATCCTTTCTCTGTTCTGCAATGGACAGTCCACTATGTACTCAAACTGGCAATTTCAGAATGTTGTGGTGCTGCAGACATGCAATCCAAGGTTTAGAGTGTTTAGGCAAGAAGACAAGAAGGGCAATGCCTTGTGGGGCTACAGACAGGGTTCAAATAGACTTCAATCAACATAGGAGACCTTGACTCAAAATTTCTTTTCATAAAGACTAGAAATGCCAATGTTCTAGAATTAATATACCTTTATGGCACAACAGGACTTAATGGGGTTGTGACACTGGCATGGTCTCTTGAGCAGCATTAAAAGGATGGTTTTTTAATGGAGGAATGGGTGTTTCTGCTGTTTGTAACACAGGGCTGTCGCCTTTGTTTTGGGAATGCAGCTGGTTAATCCTAGGGAACAAACATTTATATCTTATACTAATCTCTAACATGTGCAGTTACCATACCATTAACCTTTGGAGGATTTGGGATGCAACTCTCCCTTATATAAATTCTACTTTGTGACGTAATATTTTCTAAGAATTTATACCATCAATCCTAGTCTTATCACAGTAACAGTGGAGTGCTACTCTATAAAGGAACTACTGTTTACAAGCTCCACAGAATTAACTACAGATGGATAGTAAACCTAAATGTTAAATGTTCAAAGTACAAAACTTCTGGAAGATACTAGAGGGACCAGGGCTCTCCGACCTTGGCAAATCTGTGTTACACGGGGCTGATTTCATAAAGGATATTTCAAAGCACAGTCCCGCTCCCTGTGCTCTGCACAGATGCAGTCAGGAGAGTGCCAGTCGGCCCAAGAGATACAAAGAACATGCAGGACCACTCAGATCATGCTGGAGCACACTGGCTGATGCAGGACCAGGCAAGAATATAAAGAAATCTGCATCTGATCACTAACTACCACATAGCCAGGGGAAGATGAACCACACTGGCTCTTGTAGCTCAGCACCAGAGAATTTATACATAAAAATCGTAAGATTATTCAGGAATTCCATGGGTACGATTCAGATAAAACTCTGACAATTACTGCCCTAAGCTTCACTGAGCTCAAGAGTATATTGCTGAGCTTCAAGACCTGACAGCCAGCCATCCAGAACTGTAAAATGTGTCATTGCACAATTTAGCCACATGGTGGCAGCACGCGTCTACTATACTGTCGCCCGGCAAGAGACTCAAAGAAGTAGGAGTCTGAGAAGACTAAAAGAAATAGTGACTAGGCAAAAATGCTACATTCAGGGAACAAACACTATAGAAGTCCATAGGACAATGAGAGGAACTGCATCCCAGGAAGCCTGTAGCCAGGTGATAAGGCTAAAAGAGAGACTGTTCACTCAGGCCTTATCACCACCTAAGACTCTCTCCACTGAAAGTCTAAGCTATGATGAAGAGAGCCTGGACCTTACAGCCCTCTCCTACTTATCACTTTTTCCTGTTTCTGGTCTGCCTGGTCCCACAGAAAACAAGAAATGCTTCTGTTTGGTTTTAATTTTCTGATCACCCAGATGTTTTAAATGAGCAAAGCATTCTGAACTCTTAAGTCATCAGCTTCAGTCAAACATTTCTTCTCAGGTAATCCACATTTTAACAAAAGAAGCTAGGAGCAGGCATCCTGGCTTTTGTTAAGGGCAGAGGCAGCTTTTCTGCATTGCTACATGATCAGCTCGGACCGGGCTAATGGCTTTTGTGCCATTTCAAGTCCTTTGCAGTAATAAAAGTACATTTGAGGTACCATTTTTGTTCCAATTTTCTTCTCCATTGTTGTGATTAAACTCTATCCAAAAGCATCTTAGATAATGAGATTTATCTGGTTGATATCCCTAGATCACAGTCCATCCTTGTGGGAGCTTAGGGTGGAAACTCAAGCTAATAAATGAAGACAATACATGGGGAAACATTGCTTCCTACCTTTCTCGTTTGTCTAAGCTAGTTCTCTTCTGCAGGTCCACTTGCTTAGAGATATTGTCAACTCAGTGGAAGAGCCTTCCCACACTTTAAATCAATACAATTTCTCTCAGATGCAGCAATTAGATGTTCTCATCTATGCACACCCTCAACTGATGCTTCTTCAGATAACCCTAGGCAATGTCATGTGGACAGGTGAGGCTAATTAGGAAAAAGGCAATAATATACAAGGAGGTTTTAAAGATCGAAAGTAAATGTATTAATCACATCCAATCACTTAAACAGCCAAAGCCCAAACAGCAACTGGAAAACACAGAAATGTCAGGGAATGGAAAGAGGAAGGCCTCTAAGAACAATAAATAAAAAAAACTAAAACCAACTCTCCACAGAAACTTCTCAAACCAACGAAAACATAAGGAACTTTTAACATGAAATTTTCTAGATACAAAATTGTTGAAGGCCGATCATTTTCCAGAGGAACAATCAGATGATAATAAAACTAACAATATAGATTGCAGCACTCAAAAAATGAGACATAAAGACATAGCCTACAAATATAGACTATAATTTTATAAACAGAAATGGCAGGATTCTAATCAAAATCAAACTACCAGAAATCAATGACGATAACTCATCCAGTACACCACATTCTTTGGAGAGATTCACTTGAAGCCTTCTGAGGTTTTAATTTTGTAGAAGATATTGTGACTACTAAAAGGATATCATTCAGCCAGGCAATGGTGGCGCACGCCTTTAATCCCTGCACTCGCAGAGGCAGGTGGTTCTCTGTGAGTTTGAGACCAGTCTGGTCTACAGAGCTAGTTCCAGGACAGGCTCCAAAGCCAGAGAAGCCCTGTCTCGAAAAACCAAAAAATAAAAAAGAAAAAGAAAAAAAAATAAAAGGATATCATTCTATTATGATAAAGAATAGGATGTCTGTTAGGGTCACTTAGACAACATTTTGCTTACTATTGTTATGTCCAGGTGGCATGCAATTATTGAGGAGGGGGCAGACCACTAAAATCTATTAAACCAGAAGCAAAGTTGATTCCAGAAAAAAAGGAAAAAACCTCCATGGGGCACACAAAGCTTATCAGTTATATCTGATCACCACCTGAGATTGGATTTCTATATCAGTGGTGATGGGAGATTTACAAACTACCCTATTTATAGCAAGAAGCAAGCATTATGCATGAACAAAAGAATTTTTATAACCTTGAGGTAAAGCTCAGGTACTAATTGCTTTGTTTGTTGTTACCATTTCCAATAACAGGGTTTTTCAGTGAAACTAGGGTTTGCCTATTGTTTCTGTCTGCCACTTCCTGGTGTTCTTTATTGAAGTTCTGTAATCCCTTGATACTGACAGTTTTGCATGTCAAGAAAGGGTATGGGACAATGCACAACAAAAAAGTCATGTACATCCCTTAATTTAAAAGTTAACTCAGCATTTCTAAAAACTGAAAAATGCAGCTGTTCTAGAATTATTATACTTTCATGGCACACAGGTTGTGAGCCTATAATGGCCCCTTGAGCACCATGTTAGAGGTCTTTGACTGAGAAGTGGGTCTTTTGGCTGGTTGTAAATCATGGTTGTCTCATTTGTTATAGGAATGTACCTTAATGGCTTATTAATCTTGGTGAACAAACATTTGCATCTCATGATACTAATATCTAACAGGCATGGTTAGCATACTACTTATCTTTGGGGAATTTGGGATGCACCCCTCCCTTACTTAAATTCTACTGTGTGACTTAATGTCTCCTAAGAACTGGTAAATCCTTATACCATTAATGCTACTATCAATTATGCTCTACTTCAATTTAGCAGTGGAGTGCTACTCTACACAGGAGAAACCGTTTACAAGCTCCACAAAATTAACTACAAATGGATCCTAAACATAAATGTTAAAAGTGAAGAACTTCTGAAGATACTGTGGTCTCCGAGTTTGGAAAATATGGTGATATCTCTCCACATGCGGCAAAATAAGCACTACAGCCACCACCATTTGCAGCTGCCAATGCTCTGCTCAGTGCAGACAGAGCCCAGGCAGTGAAGTTATTCAGAGACTGCCATGGAGAGTTGCAAGGATCACTTAGGACTACTTACTTAGGATAAGGCAGGAACACACTAAACTCTTTGTCCACTGGCTCCCAACCAATCAGGGGAGGACTGTACAGATCAGCCGCACTCCTCAGCAGGTGGACAGTGGCCCCTGACCTGCCAAGCACAGCCACTGCAAACTCCCAGCACTCGGGAGCCAGAGGCAGGCGGATCTGAGTTCGAGTCCAGCCTGGTCTACAAGAGCTACTTCCAGGACAGGATCCAAAACCACAGGGAAACCTTGTCTCAAAAAACCAAAAATAAAAATAAAAATAAAAATAAAAACCGTGGGAAGAGCAGCCATGTGCATGAAGCCCAGCCACTTCTCCCCCCTGGGGACATTGGCCCCTTACTCACCTTGGCCCATCTGTGGAGAGCAACCCCTCATTCACCATGGTACAGCTGACAAACTCTCTCCCCACAAGGGAACCCAAGACACAGTGCACAAGAGAGACTGTGATTTCTTCAGGAAGCGATAAACCGGGAGTCCTTGCTCCCTGAAGAACCCATCCATTTGACTGGTGGAGGCTCTGATTGGTTAGTGAGGTCTGAGTGTCAGAATCAGGTGAGCAGAAGGTCCCAGCAATGGCTGCTAATCAGACCTATCCCAGATTGACTGTAGAACTAAGTCAAATTCAACAGCAAGTCTCTTGCTAATGTAAATCAATGGGTTGGGTTTTAAAAGGAAGTATACAAATTCAGAAAGGGGCTAATCAGACAATGTTGCACAAGAGAAACATTGGGTAAACCAAGAACATTTTAAACAAAGTCCACAGTGGTGTTGGAACTGATAACCATAGTTTTCACCCTTCTGTGAAAAGTCTTGGGTTCTGAGGACCCAGACCAGCAATGGAAGAGGTTGCTCAGCTTCCATGTAAAATGTTAGTCACTGAGTGCTGTAATCTAACACATGGAGTTGCATTCAATTGTCTGTTTCTCAAACATCTCAGCTGACTTAACTTTATCCAATCAGGATTGTACATATCTGCATAGATCTGCTCATTGGAAACTGAATACTCAGTCGTTCAAGCTCCCCTCCCTAAATTGCACACCCACGGATTCTGTCTGTCTTCACTCACATGGAAGGAATTAATACATGCAGGGAAATTATAGAGAAAGTCACTCATCATGCCCCATCAGTCAGTCCTTCTTTAAAATGGAGACCCCTGCAGCTCACTGCCTTCAAGTTCAGACTGTGACCTGGCTATTATCTCTTCTCAGAGCAGTGTTCCTCCTCTTCTGGTCTGAATGGAGAAGCCAGGCTCCATAAACAAATCCTTTCTCTGTTCTGCAATGGACAGTCCACTATGTACTCAAACTGGCAATTTCAGAATGTTGTGGTGCTGCAGACATGCAATCCAAGGTTTAGAGTGTTTAGGCAAGAAGACAAGAAGGGCAATGCCTTGTGGGGCTACAGACAGGGTTCAAATAGACTTCAATCAACATAGGAGACCTTGACTCAAAATTTCTTTTCATAAAGACTAGAAATGCCAATGTTCTAGAATTAATATACCTTTATGGCACAACAGGACTTAATGGGGTTGTGACACTGGCATGGTCTCTTGAGCAGCATTAAAAGGATGGTTTTTTAATGGAGGAATGGGTGTTTCTGCTGTTTGTAACACAGGGCTGTCGCCTTTGTTTTGGGAATGCAGCTGGTTAATCCTAGGGAACAAACATTTATATCTTATACTAATCTCTAACATGTGCAGTTACCATACCATTAACCTTTGGAGGATTTGGGATGCAACTCTCCCTTATATAAATTCTACTTTGTGACGTAATATTTTCTAAGAATTTATACCATCAATCCTAGTCTTATCACAGTAACAGTGGAGTGCTACTCTATAAAGGAACTACTGTTTACAAGCTCCACAGAATTAACTACAGATGGATAGTAAACCTAAATGTTAAATGTTCAAAGTACAAAACTTCTGGAAGATACTAGAGGGACCAGGGCTCTCCGACCTTGGCAAATCTGTGTTACACGGGGCTGATTTCATAAAGGATATTTCAAAGCACAGTCCCGCTCCCTGTGCTCTGCACAGATGCAGTCAGGAGAGTGCCAGTCGGCCCAAGAGATACAAAGAACATGCAGGACCACTCAGATCATGCTGGAGCACACTGGCTGATGCAGGACCAGGCAAGAATATAAAGAAATCTGCATCTGATCACTAACTACCACATAGCCAGGGGAAGATGAACCACACTGGCTCTTGTAGCTCAGCACCAGAGAATTTATACATAAAAATCGTAAGATTATTCAGGAATTCCATGGGTACGATTCAGATAAAACTCTGACAATTACTGCCCTAAGCTTCACTGAGCTCAAGAGTATATTGCTGAGCTTCAAGACCTGACAGCCAGCCATCCAGAACTGTAAAATGTGTCATTGCACAATTTAGCCACATGGTGGCAGCACGCGTCTACTATACTGTCGCCCGGCAAGAGACTCAAAGAAGTAGGAGTCTGAGAAGACTAAAAGAAATAGTGACTAGGCAAAAATGCTACATTCAGGGAACAAACACTATAGAAGTCCATAGGACAATGAGAGGAACTGCATCCCAGGAAGCCTGTAGCCAGGTGATAAGGCTAAAAGAGAGACTGTTCACTCAGGCCTTATCACCACCTAAGACTCTCTCCACTGAAAGTCTAAGCTATGATGAAGAGAGCCTGGACCTTACAGCCCTCTCCTACTTATCACTTTTTCCTGTTTCTGGTCTGCCTGGTCCCACAGAAAACAAGAAATGCTTCTGTTTGGTTTTAATTTTCTGATCACCCAGATGTTTTAAATGAGCAAAGCATTCTGAACTCTTAAGTCATCAGCTTCAGTCAAACATTTCTTCTCAGGTAATCCACATTTTAACAAAAGAAGCTAGGAGCAGGCATCCTGGCTTTTGTTAAGGGCAGAGGCAGCTTTTCTGCATTGCTACATGATCAGCTCGGACCGGGCTAATGGCTTTTGTGCCATTTCAAGTCCTTTGCAGTAATAAAAGTACATTTGAGGTACCATTTTTGTTCCAATTTTCTTCTCCATTGTTGTGATTAAACTCTATCCAAAAGCATCTTAGATAATGAGATTTATCTGGTTGATATCCCTAGATCACAGTCCATCCTTGTGGGAGCTTAGGGTGGAAACTCAAGCTAATAAATGAAGACAATACATGGGGAAACATTGCTTCCTACCTTTCTCGTTTGTCTAAGCTAGTTCTCTTCTGCAGGTCCACTTGCTTAGAGATATTGTCAACTCAGTGGAAGAGCCTTCCCACACTTTAAATCAATACAATTTCTCTCAGATGCAGCAATTAGATGTTCTCATCTATGCACACCCTCAACTGATGCTTCTTCAGATAACCCTAGGCAATGTCATGTGGACAGGTGAGGCTAATTAGGAAAAAGGCAATAATATACAAGGAGGTTTTAAAGATCGAAAGTAAATGTATTAATCACATCCAATCACTTAAACAGCCAAAGCCCAAACAGCAACTGGAAAACACAGAAATGTCAGGGAATGGAAAGAGGAAGGCCTCTAAGAACAATAAATAAAAATAACTAAAACCAACTCTCCACAGAAACTTCTCAAACCAACGAAAACATAAGGAACTTTTAACATGAAATTTTCTAGATACAAAATTGTTGAAGGCCGATCATTTTCCAGAGGAACAATCAGATGATAATAAAACTAACAATATAGATTGCAGCACTCAAAAAATGAGACATAAAGACATAGCCTACAAATATAGACTATAATTTTATAAACAGAAATGGCAGGATTCTAATCAAAATCAAACTACCAGAAATCAATGACGATAACTCATCCAGTACACCACATTCTTTGGAGAGATTCACTTGAAGCCTTCTGAGGTTTTAATTTTGTAGAAGATATTGTGACTACTAAAAGGATATCATTCAGCCAGGCAATGGTGGCGCACGCCTTTAATCCCTGCACTCGCAGAGGCAGGTGGTTCTCTGTGAGTTTGAGACCAGTCTGGTCTACAGAGCTAGTTCCAGGACAGGCTCCAAAGCCAGAGAAGCCCTGTCTCGAAAAACCAAAAAATAAAAAAGAAAAAGAAAAAAAAATAAAAGGATATCATTCTATTATGATAAAGAATAGGATGTCTGTTAGGGTCACTTAGACAACATTTTGCTTACTATTGTTATGTCCAGGTGGCATGCAATTATTGAGGAGGGGGCAGACCACTAAAATCTATTAAACCAGAAGCAAAGTTGATTCCAGAAAAAAAGGAAAAAACCTCCATGGGGCACACAAAGCTTATCAGTTATATCTGATCACCACCTGAGATTGGATTTCTATATCAGTGGTGATGGGAGATTTACAAACTACCCTATTTATAGCAAGAAGCAAGCATTATGCATGAACAAAAGAATTTTTATAACCTTGAGGTAAAGCTCAGGTACTAATTGCTTTGTTTGTTGTTACCATTTCCAATAACAGGGTTTTTCAGTGAAACTAGGGTTTGCCTATTGTTTCTGTCTGCCACTTCCTGGTGTTCTTTATTGAAGTTCTGTAATCCCTTGATACTGACAGTTTTGCATGTCAAGAAAGGGTATGGGACAATGCACAACAAAAAAGTCATGTACATCCCTTAATTTAAAAGTTAACTCAGCATTTCTAAAAACTGAAAAATGCAGCTGTTCTAGAATTATTATACTTTCATGGCACACAGGTTGTGAGCCTATAATGGCCCCTTGAGCACCATGTTAGAGGTCTTTGACTGAGAAGTGGGTCTTTTGGCTGGTTGTAAATCATGGTTGTCTCATTTGTTATAGGAATGTACCTTAATGGCTTATTAATCTTGGTGAACAAACATTTGCATCTCATGATACTAATATCTAACAGGCATGGTTAGCATACTACTTATCTTTGGGGAATTTGGGATGCACCCCTCCCTTACTTAAATTCTACTGTGTGACTTAATGTCTCCTAAGAACTGGTAAATCCTTATACCATTAATGCTACTATCAATTATGCTCTACTTCAATTTAGCAGTGGAGTGCTACTCTACACAGGAGAAACCGTTTACAAGCTCCACAAAATTAACTACAAATGGATCCTAAACATAAATGTTAAAAGTGAAGAACTTCTGAAGATACTGTGGTCTCCGAGTTTGGAAAATATGGTGATATCTCTCCACATGCGGCAAAATAAGCACTACAGCCACCACCATTTGCAGCTGCCAATGCTCTGCTCAGTGCAGACAGAGCCCAGGCAGTGAAGTTATTCAGAGACTGCCATGGAGAGTTGCAAGGATCACTTAGGACTACTTACTTAGGATAAGGCAGGAACACACTAAACTCTTTGTCCACTGGCTCCCAACCAATCAGGGGAGGACTGTACAGATCAGCCGCACTCCTCAGCAGGTGGACAGTGGCCCCTGACCTGCCAAGCACAGCCACTGCAAACTCCCAGCACTCGGGAGCCAGAGGCAGGCGGATCTGAGTTCGAGTCCAGCCTGGTCTACAAGAGCTACTTCCAGGACAGGATCCAAAACCACAGGGAAACCTTGTCTCAAAAAACCAAAAATAAAAATAAAAATAAAAATAAAAACCGTGGGAAGAGCAGCCATGTGCATGAAGCCCAGCCACTTCTCCCCCCTGGGGACATTGGCCCCTTACTCACCTTGGCCCATCTGTGGAGAGCAACCCCTCATTCACCATGGTACAGCTGACAAACTCTCTCCCCACAAGGGAACCCAAGACACAGTGCACAAGAGAGACTGTGATTTCTTCAGGAAGCGATAAACCGGGAGTCCTTGCTCCCTGAAGAACCCATCCATTTGACTGGTGGAGGCTCTGATTGGTTAGTGAGGTCTGAGTGTCAGAATCAGGTGAGCAGAAGGTCCCAGCAATGGCTGCTAATCAGACCTATCCCAGATTGACTGTAGAACTAAGTCAAATTCAACAGCAAGTCTCTTGCTAATGTAAATCAATGGGTTGGGTTTTAAAAGGAAGTATACAAATTCAGAAAGGGGCTAATCAGACAATGTTGCACAAGAGAAACATTGGGTAAACCAAGAACATTTTAAACAAAGTCCACAGTGGTGTTGGAACTGATAACCATAGTTTTCACCCTTCTGTGAAAAGTCTTGGGTTCTGAGGACCCAGACCAGCAATGGAAGAGGTTGCTCAGCTTCCATGTAAAATGTTAGTCACTGAGTGCTGTAATCTAACACATGGAGTTGCATTCAATTGTCTGTTTCTCAAACATCTCAGCTGACTTAACTTTATCAATCAGGATTGTACATATCTGCATAGATCTGCTCATTGGAAACTGAATACTCAGTCGTTCAAGCTCCCCTCCCTAAATTGCACACCCACGGATTCTGTCTGTCTTCACTCACATGGAAGGAATTAATACATGCAGGGAAATTATAGAGAAAGTCACTCATCATGCCCCATCAGTCAGTCCTTCTTTAAAATGGAGACCCCTGCAGCTCACTGCCTTCAAGTTCAGACTGTGACCTGGCTATTATCTCTTCTCAGAGCAGTGTTCCTCCTCTTCTGGTCTGAATGGAGAAGCCAGGCTCCATAAACAAATCCTTTCTCTGTTCTGCAATGGACAGTCCACTATGTACTCAAACTGGCAATTTCAGAATGTTGTGGTGCTGCAGACATGCAATCCAAGGTTTAGAGTGTTTAGGCAAGAAGACAAGAAGGGCAATGCCTTGTGGGGCTACAGACAGGGTTCAAATAGACTTCAATCAACATAGGAGACCTTGACTCAAAATTTCTTTTCATAAAGACTAGAAATGCCAATGTTCTAGAATTAATATACCTTTATGGCACAACAGGACTTAATGGGGTTGTGACACTGGCATGGTCTCTTGAGCAGCATTAAAAGGATGGTTTTTTAATGGAGGAATGGGTGTTTCTGCTGTTTGTAACACAGGGCTGTCGCCTTTGTTTTGGGAATGCAGCTGGTTAATCCTAGGGAACAAACATTTATATCTTATACTAATCTCTAACATGTGCAGTTACCATACCATTAACCTTTGGAGGATTTGGGATGCAACTCTCCCTTATATAAATTCTACTTTGTGACGTAATATTTTCTAAGAATTTATACCATCAATCCTAGTCTTATCACAGTAACAGTGGAGTGCTACTCTATAAAGGAACTACTGTTTACAAGCTCCACAGAATTAACTACAGATGGATAGTAAACCTAAATGTTAAATGTTCAAAGTACAAAACTTCTGGAAGATACTAGAGGGACCAGGGCTCTCCGACCTTGGCAAATCTGTGTTACACGGGGCTGATTTCATAAAGGATATTTCAAAGCACAGTCCCGCTCCCTGTGCTCTGCACAGATGCAGTCAGGAGAGTGCCAGTCGGCCCAAGAGATACAAAGAACATGCAGGACCACTCAGATCATGCTGGAGCACACTGGCTGATGCAGGACCAGGCAAGAATATAAAGAAATCTGCATCTGATCACTAACTACCACATAGCCAGGGGAAGATGAACCACACTGGCTCTTGTAGCTCAGCACCAGAGAATTTATACATAAAAATCGTAAGATTATTCAGGAATTCCATGGGTACGATTCAGATAAAACTCTGACAATTACTGCCCTAAGCTTCACTGAGCTCAAGAGTATATTGCTGAGCTTCAAGACCTGACAGCCAGCCATCCAGAACTGTAAAATGTGTCATTGCACAATTTAGCCACATGGTGGCAGCACGCGTCTACTATACTGTCGCCCGGCAAGAGACTCAAAGAAGTAGGAGTCTGAGAAGACTAAAAGAAATAGTGACTAGGCAAAAATGCTACATTCAGGGAACAAACACTATAGAAGTCCATAGGACAATGAGAGGAACTGCATCCCAGGAAGCCTGTAGCCAGGTGATAAGGCTAAAAGAGAGACTGTTCACTCAGGCCTTATCACCACCTAAGACTCTCTCCACTGAAAGTCTAAGCTATGATGAAGAGAGCCTGGACCTTACAGCCCTCTCCTACTTATCACTTTTTCCTGTTTCTGGTCTGCCTGGTCCCACAGAAAACAAGAAATGCTTCTGTTTGGTTTTAATTTTCTGATCACCCAGATGTTTTAAATGAGCAAAGCATTCTGAACTCTTAAGTCATCAGCTTCAGTCAAACATTTCTTCTCAGGTAATCCACATTTTAACAAAAGAAGCTAGGAGCAGGCATCCTGGCTTTTGTTAAGGGCAGAGGCAGCTTTTCTGCATTGCTACATGATCAGCTCGGACCGGGCTAATGGCTTTTGTGCCATTTCAAGTCCTTTGCAGTAATAAAAGTACATTTGAGGTACCATTTTTGTTCCAATTTTCTTCTCCATTGTTGTGATTAAACTCTATCCAAAAGCATCTTAGATAATGAGATTTATCTGGTTGATATCCCTAGATCACAGTCCATCCTTGTGGGAGCTTAGGGTGGAAACTCAAGCTAATAAATGAAGACAATACATGGGGAAACATTGCTTCCTACCTTTCTCGTTTGTCTAAGCTAGTTCTCTTCTGCAGGTCCACTTGCTTAGAGATATTGTCAACTCAGTGGAAGAGCCTTCCCACACTTTAAATCAATACAATTTCTCTCAGATGCAGCAATTAGATGTTCTCATCTATGCACACCCTCAACTGATGCTTCTTCAGATAACCCTAGGCAATGTCATGTGGACAGGTGAGGCTAATTAGGAAAAAGGCAATAATATACAAGGAGGTTTTAAAGATCGAAAGTAAATGTATTAATCACATCCAATCACTTAAACAGCCAAAGCCCAAACAGCAACTGGAAAACACAGAAATGTCAGGGAATGGAAAGAGGAAGGCCTCTAAGAACAATAAATAAAAATAACTAAAACCAACTCTCCACAGAAACTTCTCAAACCAACGAAAACATAAGGAACTTTTAACATGAAATTTTCTAGATACAAAATTGTTGAAGGCCGATCATTTTCCAGAGGAACAATCAGATGATAATAAAACTAACAATATAGATTGCAGCACTCAAAAAATGAGACATAAAGACATAGCCTACAAATATAGACTATAATTTTATAAACAGAAATGGCAGGATTCTAATCAAAATCAAACTACCAGAAATCAATGACGATAACTCATCCAGTACACCACATTCTTTGGAGAGATTCACTTGAAGCCTTCTGAGGTTTTAATTTTGTAGAAGATATTGTGACTACTAAAAGGATATCATTCAGCCAGGCAATGGTGGCGCACGCCTTTAATCCCTGCACTCGCAGAGACAGGTGGTTCTCTGTGAGTTTGAGACCAGTCTGGTCTACAGAGCTAGTTCCAGGACAGGCCCCAAAGCCACAGAAGCCCTGTCTCGAAAAACCAAAAAATAAAAAATAAAAATAAAAAAAAATAAAAGGATATCATTCTATTATGATAAAGAATAGGATGTCTGTTAGGGTCACTTAGACAACATTTTGCTTACTATTGTTGTGTCCAGGTGGCATGCAACTATTGAGGAGGGGGCAGACCCCTAAAATCTATTAAACCAGAAGCAAAGTTGATTCCAGAAAAAAAGGAAAAAACCTCCATGGGGCACACAAAGCTTATCAGTTATATCTGATCACCACCTGAGATTGGATTTCTATATCAGTGGTGATGGGAGATTTACAAACTACCCTATTTATAGCAAGAAGCAAGCATTATGCATGAACAAAAGAATTTTTATAACCTTGAGGTAAAGCTCAGGTACTAATTGCTTTGTTTGTTGTTACCATTTCCAATAACAGGGGTTTTCAGTGAAACTAGGGTTTGCATTTAGCCTATTGTTTCTGTCTGCCACTTTCTGGTGTTCTTTATTGAAGTTCTGTAATCCCTTGATACTGACAGTTTTGCATGTCAAGACAGGGTATGGGACAATGCACAATAAAAAAGTCATGTACATCCCTTAATTTAAAAGTTAACTCGGCATTTCTAAAAACTGAAAAATGCAGCTGTTCTAGAATTATTATACTTTCATGGCACACAGGTTGTGAGCCTATAATGGCCCCTTGAGCACCATGTTAGAGGTCTTTGACTGAGAAGTGGGTCTTTTGGCTGGTTGTAAATCATGGTTGTCTCATTTGTTATAGGAATGTACCTTAATGGCTTATTAATCTTGGTGAACAAACATTTGCATCTCATGATACTAATATCTAACAGGCATGGTTAGCATACTACTTATCTTTGGGGAATTTGGGATGCAGCCCTCCCTTACTTAAATTCTCCTGTGTGACTTAATGTCTCCTAAGAACTGGTAAATCCTTATACCATTAATGCTACTATCAATTATGCTCTACTTCAATTTAGCAGTGGAGTGCTACTCTACACAGGAGAAACCATTTACACGCTCCACAAAATTAACGACAAATGGATCCTAAACATAAATGTTAAAAGTGAAGAACTTCTGAAGATACTGTGGTCTCTGAGTTTGGAAAATATGGTGATATCTCTCCACATGCGGCAAAATAAGCACTACAGCCACCACCATTTGCAGCTGCCAATGCTCTGCTCAGTGCAGACACAGCCCAGGCGGTGAAGTTATTCAGAGACTGCCATGGAGAGTTGCAAGGATCACTTAGGACTACTTACTTAGGATTAGGCAGGAACACACTAAACTCTTTGTCCACTGGCTCCCAACCAATCAGGGGAGGACTGAACAGATCAGCAGCACTCCTCAGCAGGCTAGTTTATGGACAGTGGCCCCTGACCCGCCAAGCACAGCCACTCCAAACTCCCAGCACTAGGGAGGCAGAGGCAGGCGGATCTGAGTTCGAGTCCAGCCTGGTCTACAAGAGCTACTTCCAGGACAGGATCCAAAACCACAGGGAAACCCTGTCTCGAAAAACCAAAAAATAAAAATAAAAACCGTGGGAAGAGCAGCCACGTGCATGAAGCCCAGCAACTCCTCCCACCTGGGGACATTGGCCCCTTACTCACCTTGGCCCATCACTCCTCCAATCTGTGGAGAGCAACCACTCATTCACCATGGTACAGCTGACAAACTCTCTCCCCACAAGGGAACCCAAGACACAGTGCACAAGAGAGACTGTGATTTCTTCAGGAAGCGATAAACCGGGAGTCCTTGCTCCCCGAAGAACCCTCCCATTTGACTGGTGGAGGCTCTGATTGGTTAGTGAGGTCTGAGTGTCAGAATCAGGTGAGCAGAAGGTCCCAGCAATGGCTGCTAATCAGACCTATCCCAGATTGACTGTAGAACTAAGTCAAATTCAACAGCAAGTCTCTTGCTAATGTAAATCAATGGGTTGGGTTTTAAAAGGAAGTATACAAATTCAGAAAGGGGCTAATCAGACAATGTTGCACAAGAGAAACATTGGGTAAACCAAGAACATTATAAACAAAGTCCACAGTGGTGTTGGAACTGATAACCATAGTTTTCACCTTTCTGTGAAAAGTCTTGGGTTCTGAGGACCCAGACCAGCAATGGAAGAGGTTGCTCAGCTTCCATGTAAAATGTTAGTCACTGAGTGCTGTAATCTAACACATGGAGTTGCATTCAATTGTCTGTTTCTCAAACATCTCAGCTGACTTAACTTTATCCAATCAGGATTGTACATATCTGCATAGATCTGCTCATTGGAAACTGAATACTCAGTCGTTCAAGCTCCCCTCCCTAAATTGCACACCCACGAATTCTGTCTGTCTTCACTCACATGGAAGGAATTAATACATGCAGGGAAATTATAGAGAAAGTCACTCATCATGCCCCATCAGTCAGTCCTTCTTTAAAATGAAGACCCCTGCAGCTCACTGCCTTCAAGTTCAGTCTGTGACCTGGCTATTATCTGTTTTCTCAGAGCAGTGTTCCTCCGCTTCTGGTCTGAGTGGAGAAGACAGGCTCCATAAACAAATCCTTTCTCTGTTCTGCAATGGACAGTCCACTATGTACTCAAACTGGCAATTTCAGAATGCTGTGGTGCTGCAGACATGCAATCCAAGGTTTAGAGTGTTTAGGCAGGAAGACAAGAAGGGCAATGCCTTGTGGGGCTACAGACAGGGTTCAAATAGACTTCAATCAACATAGGAGACCTTGACTCAAAATTTCTTTTCATAAAGACTAGAAATGCCAATGTTCTAGAATTAATATACCTTTATGGCACAACAGGACTTAATGGGGTTGTGACACTGGCATGGTCTCTTGAGCAGCATTAAAAGGATGGAGGAATGGGTGTTTCTGCTGTTTGTAAAACAGGGCTGTCGCCTTTGTTTTGGGAATGCAGCTGGTTAATCCTAGGGAACAAACATTTATGTCTTATACTAATCTCTAACGTGCAGTTAGCATACCATTAACCTTTGGAGGATTTGGGATGCAACTCTCCCTTATATAAATTCTACTTTGTGACGTAATATTTTCTAAGAATTTATACCATCGATCCTAGTCTTATCACAGTAACAGTGGAGTGCTACTCTATAAAGGAACTACTGTTTACAAGCTCCACAGAATTAACTACAGATGGATAGTAAACCTAAATGTTAAATGTTCAAAGTGCAAAACTTCTGGAAGATACTAGAGGGACCAGGGCTCTCCGACCTTGGCAAATCTGTGTTCCATGGGGCTGATTTCATAAAGGATATTTCAAAGCACAGTCCCACTCCCTGTGCTCTGCACAGATGCAGTCAGGAGAGTGCCAGTCGGCCCAAGAGATACAAAGAACATGCAGGACCACTCAGATCATGCTGGAGCACACTGGATGATGCAGGACCAGGCAAGAATATAAAGAAATCTGCATCTGATCACTAACTACCACATAGCCAGGGGAAGATGAACCACACTGGCTCTCATAGCTCAGCACCAGAGAACTTATACAGAAAAATCGTAAGATTATTCAGGAATTCCATGGGTACGACTCAGATAAAACTCTGACAATTACTGCCCTAAGCTTCACTGAGCTCAAGAGTATATTGCTGAGCTTCAAGACCTGACAGCCAGCCTTCCAGAACTGTAAAATGTGTCGTTGCACTATTTAGCCACATGGTGGCAGCACGCGTCTACTATACTGTCGCCCGGCAAGAGACTCATAAAGAAGTAGGAGTCTGAGAAGACTAAAAGAAATAGTGACTAGGCAAAAATGCTACATTCAGGGAACAAACACTATAGAAGTCCATAGGACAATGAGAGGAACTGCATCCCAGGAAGCCTGTAGCCAGGTGATAAGGCTAAAAGAGAGACTGTTCACTCAGGCCTTATCACCACCTAAGACTCTCTCCACTGAAAGTCTAAGCTATGATGAAGAGAGCCTGGACCTTACAGCCCTCTCCTACTTATCACTTTTTCCTGTTTCTGGTCTGCCTGGTCCCACAGAAAACAAGAAATGCTTCTGTTTGGTTTTAATTTTCTGATCACCCAGATGTTTTAAATGAGCAAAGCATTCTGAACTCTTAAGTCATCAGCTTCAGTCAAACATTTCTTCTCAGGTAATCCACATTTTAACAAAAGAAGCTAGGAGCAGGCATCCTGGCTTTTGTTAAGAGCAGAGGCAGCTTGTCCGCAGAGCTATGTGATCAGCTCGGACCGGGCTAATGGCTTTTGTGCCATATCGAAATATGGGCCCACAATCCACTCTCTCTTATTAATTTTAATAAACCCTGTGCTTCTGCAACAAGACAGATATGTCGCGCCTGACTTGGGCAAAGTCCTCATTTACCCAAATTTTCCCGTCATTGGAGCAGGCATCTTTTATGCAAGCCCCTGTCTTAGGCATCTGGGGAGAAGCCTCACACCTGTCATTGACTGCCGACCTCTGTAAAGAGATTAGTGGAGATAAATAAACTTTTAAGGCCCTGTGTATCAGCCATTACTTGTTAGGATGCATCATAATGCTTTATGTATAATTATGCTCCCAAAGACTATATTCTCCTATCTTAAAGGAGAGTAGAATCACCTGAGTTGAAAATGTTTCCTCCGCTGGTACAGAACATCATTCAGAGTTTACTTTCTCAGCATGCGTATCAACTCAACATTCATGGTCAATCTCTCTTTCAGCCAAATCTCAACCGCAGCAACTCACAATCATGATTTTTCCACATCATCAGTCAATACCGTTCTTTAGTTTTCTAATACCGTAACTTCATGTTTAGCCGGTCAAAACCAGCTCTCCCAATTTTCATAATTTCATGTTTGGCAGGTCAAAACCAGCTTTCCCAATTATTGATAATTTCATATTTAGCCGGTCAATACCAGCTCTCCTAATTCGTAATTGCATGTTTAGCCGGTCAGTACCAGCTCTCCAATTATTCATAATTTCATAATTTTCTTTACCATAACTTTATATGAAATTAAAATGACTGGAAACATTCAAAAATTGCTCAAATATAATATGCTTAACCATTGGAGAAATGCAAATCAAAACAACTCTGAGACTCTTATCTCTGTAACGTGACAAAGATCAAAAACTCACAACTTATGTTTAAAGGAAACTCCTCCACTGCTGTTTAATTCTCACAAAATTAGGCAACAAACCATTTTAAAACTCAGCTATCTCTTCTGGGCCTATATACAAAAGATGCTCAACCATACAACAAGGACATGTGCTTAACCATGTTCATAGCAGAATTACTTTATCATACACAGAATCTGAAAACAACTCAAATGAATCTCCTCTACATATATCATGAACGAGATACTCATAAATATTATAAATATTTGAGTAACTCTAATCACACGAGTTGAAAAACTTGTATAACAAGAACTTTGAATCTCTGAAGGAAGAAATTTAAGCCAACAGAAAATTGAAAGATTTCCTATTCTCTTGTAAAGATAGCACCAATCATAGCAAAATTGACCATGTTATTGAAAGCAATCTACAGATCTAATGCAAATGCCCATTAAACTTGTAACAAAATTCTTCACGGATGTTGAAAAAACAATCCTTAGCCTTGTGAGAAAAGACAAAAACTCAGGCTAGCCTGAAAAACCTTAAAATCCTGTACAATCAAGGAACTTCTGAATGCATCACAATCTCTGACTTTAAACTTTACTAGAGGCACAGTACTAAAATCAATCCACCTTGGATACAAATTCACTTGCCTACAAACAGCAGACTATTAACAAAAAGGCAAAATTGTGAAATGAAAAAGCATTTTAACCTGCTTACCTCAGAGGCTACTTTAATTTAAATCTGGCTTTTTCTTTCAGTTGAAGCTGCACTGCAGAGCAGGGAGTAGAACACGGGCTCTCTGTCTGTTAGACTGCCTTCCTGAGCTCTGGCTGGCAGATTTTTTACTAGGTGCAGGGCTCAAGTCACATCCGCATCTAGCAGTCAGGTAGGCCCTGAATTAGCATCTCTATAAGACACCTTCCAAATTACAAAAGAAAGGAAGCACCAAACCTCTGAACTCTTAAGTCATCAGCTTCAGTCAAACATTTCTTCTCAGGTAATCCACATTTTAACAAAAGAAGCTAGGAGCAGGCATCCTGGCTTTTGTTCAGGGCAGAGACAGCTTGTCTGCAGAGCTACGTGATCAGCTCGGATGGGACTAATGGCTTTTGTGCCATATCGAAATATGGGGCCACACTGAAAGAACCTGTAAACTTCCTACTACTGGGGCTCATTATTGCCACCCAGAGTCCATCAATAGCTAGGACCACCTAGCTGGGATTCAAGACAATAGCAGTGACCAAAATTCCATCATGGTAGTTAGTGTTACCTCTTCAGAGGAAGGTGGGATAAGAACTGGAGGTAGAAATCAACTATACAATTTAGGGAAGAGGCGGCTGGAGAGATGGCTCAGTGGTTAAGAGCATTGTGTGCTCTTCCAAAGGACCCGAGTTCGAGTCCTGGCAACCCCATGGTGGCTCACAACCATCTGTCATGGGGTCTGGTGCCCTCTTCAGGGCACCAGAATATTGTATATAATAAATAAATAATAAATATTTGTTTATATTTATATGTATATGTATATAAAATAATATAATAAATAATAAATAAATAATATTTATATTTATTTGTGTTTATATGTATATAAAAATAATATAATAAATAATAAATATTTATATGTATATAATAAATAAATAAATATTTAAAAAAACCAATTTAGGGAAGAAGAAAAACAACTCTCATGGCTCTTTATTGGCTCCCTATTTGCTCACAATCTACTACCCACTGGTGTTCTTGATTGTTAGGCTTGCCCAGAATCCCTCAATAGCTAGAATTGCCCAGCTGAGCCTCAAGCAGTTCCCCAACTAGATGAGCAGAAATCAAATGACTAAGCCAGCACAGCCCTTCCCAGCTCTACCATTCCACCCTAGGGGAACACAGGGTTCTGGTCTGGAATATTGGCATTTTAGTAAAAACTCTTCCAGTCTCTGAGAGCACTTCCTGTTCTTTTCCAAAATATGGTGTTACTTGTATGTGTTCCATTACAGAGTCACTGACCAGTGTAATAAACCCTTTCCCTTATAGCTCAGATATTCTGAAGCCAAACCTAGGTCACAGGCAAACAGCAACCCTTGATAAAGCAAAATTCATCATTTTTCTAATTTCTGGAAAGCTTAGAGGCAAGAAAGTGGTGACATAAATGATGTAATTAAAGTCTAGAAGTGTTTTACCCTAAAAGCATCAACTGCAAGCAATTTCTAAGTCTGTTTTGCCTCTGTCCATGACAAGAACCAACTTGTTCCAAAATTCTATAAAATGATTTTTCATGTTAAACTCTGCTGTTTCTGGGAATGCTAAAAGCTAGAACTCTTCACATATGTGGGAAAAGTTATATTTGGACCTTTCAGTTCTGTACCAGAAAAAAGAGACATTTTTAAAGAACTTTGCCACTGTGGCTTATTTTAAAAAAAAAAAAGGCTTTCTAACTTTAAACATGTTTAAAAGGCCTTCTTTCCCTATACATGTGTTTAAAAGTTCAAGGCTTTTTTCATTGAAAAAAAAAATCAAAGTTCAATGTGTGTTTAAACAGTATTATGAAATGGCCTGTATTCCTCTTTATAGATTATTTTTCTTAGTCATCTCATTTTAAAATATATGAGTTTTACATTAGGAATTTTCATTTATCGTTTTTCTTTTTCCTTTTTGCTGGGTTGGAACTTGGAGCCACTCAAATGCAAGTCAGGTGTTTATTAACTGAGCTACTCCCAAATTCAAGATTGAACCTTTTTGTTTTGTTGGGGTTTTTTTTGTTGTTGTTGTTTTGTCTGTTTGGATTTTTTGTTATTATTTTTTTTGAGGTGGAGTATCTCTCTGTAACCCTGGCTGTACTAGAACTCACTCTGTAGACCAGGCTAGCCTCAAACTCACAGAGATCTCCCTGCCTCTGCCTCATGAGTGAAGGTTGTAATTTTTTAAAGATAATGAAAAATATGGCTATTTGTTTTTTATCCCTGTACCAAAATACCTCCAGGAACCTAAAATGACTAAAGGTTTTAGAGATCCATGATCAGATGGCTTTACAGTATGGGCCTCAGACAAGACAAAAAAGTAGTGGGTGAAGCACATAGCAGAGAAGGCTGCTTACTCAGCCAACAGACAGTAGTAACTGAGAGCTAAGAAGCCAGAGCAAGGCATCACTTCACAGAAATACCCCCACGAGGGGCTGGAGAGATGGCTCAGTGGTTAAGAGCATTGCCTGCTCTTCCAGAGGACCTGAGTTCGAGTCCTGGCAACCACATGGTGGCTCACAACCATCTGTCATGGGGTCTGGTGCCCTCTTCAGGGCACCAGAATATTGTATATAATAAATAAATAATAATAAATAATAAATATTTATTTAATTTATATGTATATGTATATAAAATAATATAATAATAAATAAATAATATTTATATTTATTTGTGTTTATATGTATATAAAATAATATAATAAATAATAAATATTTATATGTATATAATAAATAATAAATAAATAAATATTTTAAAAAAAGAAATACCCCCACGAAGCTCCATCTCCCAACAGCCAACCAAACTGTTGTCCCATCAACCAGCTACTCCAGTGATGAGGTTGGAGGCTCTGGCATGTTCCTGCCTCTCCAAACCCCATGTGTTAACAAGCAAGCAGATAGCCTTCGGGTGTGACAACGCTTAATTTAAACCCTTACACCATGCTTCTAAGTACTAAAAACTTACGATTAAATCATGATGTTTGGTACCTAACTTTAAATACCTACAAAAGCATTTATGATGTCTTTCTTTAAACATCTGTGAAGCTGCACTACGTAAACATGCACAAGAGAGACAGGCTGAAACCCAAGCCAGCAGATTATAAACCACAACTTCCCAAAGTTTGTGTCCATTAGACAACACAGATGTCCTTGTAGCCTGTCTGTCAAAAATAAAGGTCCAAAATAAAGTTCAGTATGATATCTACTAACAATGTTAATACGTAAAGAGTATTTACTTTTGAATAACGTTGTTACACTAAACCAGGACTTTAAATTCTCAGTACTATAAATATATAGCCCAAAGAACCATGTTATAGTTGCCTGTGAATCTTAGGATTCTGCCTTCCAATGATCAATCACCAAAATCCCCATTTCTAGATGTGACAACTAAAAGCTGAGTCCAGATATAGCTCTATGTCTCCTAGGACTTAAATAAAATCACTGCTGCTTTAGAAACCATGAGTTAACTTAAATGAAATTCTAAAAGTTGATCTAAGCGATTTTATGAAGACTTTAGATATATTAGTCAATATTACTAATAAATCCAAATCTTATAAATGGAGTCAATACCAATAGGGAATGTAAACATTCTAAAGAAGGAAAAAATTCAAAGCATAATAACAAGGACATGAATGCTGCTATCACATGATACTCATAATGTTTTCAATCTCGAAGCCTTCGGGTCCACGAAAGAAACCAACACCGCTAAAAGTCCACTATTTCAGGATGAAATCAGTGACGGCTTACGGCAAGTTGTCTAAAGGACAATTTCTGTCTTTGTGACACACACCCAGTTAATGTTAAACTAAAACAAACTCAGGTAGTAAGTGAACTAGGACAAAATATGCTTAAGACAGTCTAAAATTGTATAAAGACAGTTCACTAATATGTCTAAGTTTCTTTCTCATTTCTCTTCAAAGGAAATCTGTCATAAAAATACACACATTTTATCAAACACACTACACACTACACCAACACATACACACACGATACAAACACACTACACACACCATACTACACCAAACACATATACATACACACATCATACACACACTACACCACACACATACACACACCAAACACATCGCACACACTACACCACACACATACATTTCTACACAATACACATCACACTAAACCACATACATATACACATCACACACTCCACACTATACCACACTACATCACACGTACCACACACATACATATACACACCATCCACACCACACACACTACACCACACACACATACCTACACACATCACAATACACCACACACACATACACACACATGACACACACCATACTACACCACACATACCACACTAAACCACACACACCATACACACACACATCACAATACACCACACACACATACACACACATGCACACACACACTAAACCACACACACATATACACTACACACTACACCACACACACACACATCACACACACACACTACACCACACACACACCACACACACACATCACAATACACCACACACACCACACACACACATCACAATACACCACACACATACACATCACACACACACACTACACCACACACATACACACACCACACACACACACACACATCACAATACACCACACACACATACATACACACTACACACACCATACTACACCAAACACATATACATACACGCATCACACACTACACCACACACATATACATACACACATCACACACGCCACACTATACCACACTACATCACACGTACCACACACATACATATACACACCATCCACATCACACATACACTACACCACACACACACCTACACACATCACAATACACCACACACATACACATACACTACACCACACACATATACATACACATGACACACACCATACTACACCACACGTACCACGCTAAACCACACACACATACACACACCACACACACACACATCACAATACACCACACTAAACCACACACCATACACACACCACACACACACACATCACAATACACCACACACACATACATACACATGACACACACCATACTACACCACACATACCACACTAAACCACACACACATACACACACCACACACACACATCACAATACACCACACACACACACATACACATGACACACACCATACTACACCACACGTACCACACTAAACCACACACACATACACACACATGCACACACACATCACAATACACCACACACACACACATACACATGACACACACCATACTACACCACACGTACCACACTAAACCACACACACCATACACACACCACACACACACACATCACAATACACCACACACACACACATACACATGACACACACCATACTACACCACACGTACCACACTAAACCACACACACCATACACACATCACAATACACCACACACACATACACACACCACACACACACACATACACACATCACAATACACCACACACATACACACCACACACACACACACACACAATACACCACACACACATACACATGACACACACCATACTACACCACACGTACCACACTAAACCACACACACATACACACACATGCACACACACACACACACAATACACCACACACACATACACATGACACACACCACACTACACCACACGTACCACACTAAACCACACACACATACACACACCACACACACACACATCATAATACACCACACACACATACATACACATGACACACACCATACTACACCACACATACCACACTAAACCACACACACATACACACACACATACACATGACACACACCACACTAAACCACACACACATACACACACATGCACACACACACTACACCACACACACATACACCACACACACACACATCACAATACACCACACACACATACATACACATGACACACACCATACTACACCACACATGCACACACTATAAAGAATCTTAAAGCAGTTAGACATGGGCATGGGCATAGTGGCACACACCTTTAATCTCAGCACTTGAGAGGCAGAGGCAGGCAGATCTCTTTGAGTTCAAGGCCAGCCTTGTCAACATAGAGAATTTCAGAACCGTCAGGGATACATAGAAATCGTGTCTCAAAAGTACAAAAGGAAACAAAAAAACATCCGCAGCAAGTAGTTCGTTTAACCAATCCAGAGAATAAAGAAATTTTATGGAAAAATAAAGTAAAAATGAACACTGCCTAACTAAGGTTTTCATTAATCTTAAACATAGCCCAATTTCTTGCTATTTTTAGAAGAATTATTTATGTGTGTGAGTGCTTCTATTTGCATGTGTGCCTGCACGAAAGAAGAGGGCATCAGTTCCCATTACAGATGGTTGTGAGCCACCATGTGGGTGCTGGGAATTTTTTTTTGGTTTTTGAGACACGGTTTCTCTGTGGCTTTGGAGCCTATCCTGGAACTAGCATTGTAGACCAGGCTGGTCTCGAACTCACAGAGATCCACCTGCCTCTGCCTCCCGAGTGCTGGGATTAAAGGGATGCACTACCACTACCAGGCTCCTATTCTTATTTCCAGGGGCACAAACATTCAGGTTTTGTAATCTCAGGGGATTATGAGGAACAACTTCTACTGATCCACACAGTAGTACAATGACTACAGTTAACAAAAATTTAGTGAAATGTTTCCAAGTCAATAGCAGAGAGGATTTTGAAAGTTCCTAACACAAACGAAAAAAAATTTGAGGTGATAGATATACCAGTTACCGTGACATGATCATTAACACTGTTTACATGCATTGAGATAGCTCACAATACCCCATGCTATAACTCCTATGTAGCAAATAAAATCAAATATAGCCAAGAGTGGTCATATATATCTCAAACCCAATATTTGGGAGGCAGAAGAAGGTGCATCTTAGTTCCAGGTCAGCCAGAACTACAACAATGAGACTCTGTCCAAATAAATAAACTGCAAGTATAAGGCTAGTGGAAGGGTTTCAAACTGAAAGACGGTTGACATCTGCAAACAAACTGGGGCACAATGAGTGTAGCATACCATTAACAGGCTCATCCAAGCAGTGGTTCCCCAGCCTCTGGGGTCCTTCAATTCTCCTCTCCTGCATCCTTAATCTTCCATGGATCTCACCGCACAGTTTAGCCCTAAGTTTAGGCAAGCAATCCCGACTGGGACTCAGATTCAGCACTCACACAAGTAACAAAAGTTCAGAAAACAAGTGTTCGTCCAAAAATGAAAGACAGACAGACAGGCCTTCCAAGAATGAGAAGACTTGAGGGAAATGGGTCATATCTGAAGGACAGATAAACAATAAGCAGGGCAGGCCTGAGATGTAACTCTGATGTCAAAGTGCCTGGGCACCTGGAAGAGGAGAAGGGAGTTAGGGGCTGGGGGAAGGAAGAGGAGGAAAAGGGGAAGAAGGGGAAAGAGGAGGAGGAGGAGGAAGACATAGCCTTATGAATCTCCACATGGTCTATTCAGAGTCAAAAAAAATAAAGTAGGCAAGGCATGGTGGTGTATGCCTTTAATCGCAGCACTTGGAGGTGGCGGTGGGTGTCAGGCATAATTTTGCTGGAAGATTCTGAAGACCATGACACAAGTATCTCTAGCAGCCAGGCTACTAAGTATTTAAGTGCACTATAAGATTCATGTGTAACTTCCCAGCTACTGACTTTGATCACTAAACTAAGGAGACACGTATCCACTGAGCCACTTTTCAGGTTCTTTCACTCACACGGGCTTAATGAACATGCATAGAGCCAGCAATGCATTTTTAAGACTTTCTTCAGGTGAGGCAAAATACTGTTAAGAGATGAAGATGATGAGCAAGGAAATGGGGGAGGAGACTCGCTGACTGAGAAACAATTTTATCATTATTTCAAAATTAATCTTAAATTTGTAAAAGATATTCTAAGGAAGAAAGAGCTCAATGAACTAAATTGCTCTAAATGTATATTCTGATATGCATATGAAAGTAATGTGGTCCTCTCAATGTTTTCTTCATTTTACTGGCACACCTACAGGTTTCTTACTCTCTTCTTTTAGTCTTTAAAACCAAATCTCACTTCTAAGACAAAGTGTGAGGTAGTCCCTTCTACTGCTAAATTATATAGAAGACAATTTCAATTATGTTGTCCTGTAGACAGAGCAAGGGTACCATTTGCTAAAAGTAATGGAGAAACTCAGGCACTAATTTCTAATAGGCCTCTGCTGTCACTTCCCTTGACCCTAGTTATCCTCTTCAGGGAGAAGGCAGGTGAGATTCATCTTGATTCACCCTGCTGTCGACCAAATGTGGAAAATTCTTTAAGCACAGCTACTTTTCCATTTTGTCTACACACTGAAATCATCTGAGGAACTTTCAAAACTTTAAACGCTCAAGTCACACCCCAACCATGCACATCATAATATCTAAGGGGTGGGTGGGGCCAGTCACCTATACTTTAAAAAGTGTCCAGTATGGTCCAAGATGAAGCCAAGGTTGATACCTGCTATGCTGGATCGCCCCTCTTGATTTCGAGTGACTTCTGCCATAAGTGAAATCAGAAAAGCCAACCTGGAGCAAGTCAGAACCACAGCCATGCACAGAAGGTACAGTGGGATCCCAAACAGGGGGATGGTACAAGTGCTGCGCTGAGCTCCACCAAGGGTTACCCCGCGCCTCACTGGAGGACCATGCTTTCAAACAGCTTGCCCTTCCAGCAAAAATAAGTCGGCTAATTTTAAAGGTACCATTTGTCTCTACTCATTAGAATTTTCTTCAAAAAAAAAAGGCAAATCTCTTGAGAAGGACAGAACATGTGTGCACCCTGGCCCAACACGAACAAAGGAGCTCTAAACCCCTGGCTGCCTAGAAAGCACCTGCCAACCTCTAGGCGGGGAAGCGCCCAGCCCACAGTCATTGCACCTGCCAAGCCTTGCCTGCCCCTCCTACCTTCCAGCAGCTCGTCCAACCTGGTGATCCTCCGACTGCCGTCTATGGTGTAGATTGTGCGGACGCCCTGAGGCAGGTTCACATTGTCAGACAGCGAGCAGGTCAGCTCTGTGAGAAGCGAATCAAAGGAACTGAAGCTATCATTGGAGGTGGCAAAGACCAGGCCATTGAAGTAGCAGTCCCCATTCCGGTAGAAGCGTGCCTTCTTGGCCTTCTTCTCAAAGCTTTAGGCCTGCAAAGTCCGCGTGCGGTAGAAGCTGCAGTGTGCACTGTGCGCCGGGCTGGGGATGAGCCCATTGCAATTGGGGCCAGAGATGCTGCTGCCCCCGGAGGAGCTCCCAGACCCTCTCCACAACCGTGGCCACAGCCTTTTGTCCCGTTCTTCAAAATGCTCCAGCTCAATGCTCCTGGTGCTGGCCGTCGCGGCTGCTCAGAGAAAGCTCTCCACAAATAAATAAATTAATGAAGGAACGTCCCCACAGCCCCAGCCGCAGCGTGCCGTGATCTGGGCGCTCTGGCCTTAAAGCATTGGGACACCTGGCTCGAGCACGAGGGCCTTGCTCGCAGGTGGGCCCCGTTCAGCCCTAGTGATGCCCCACCTCTAGCCACGCCCTAAGTACACCTTTATGGCACAACAGGACTTAATGGGGTTTTGACACTGGCATGATATGCTCCTCCCTCTGGGCCTCTCCGCTGCCGCCCCGCGCCCTCCCTCAGCACCGTGTGACCCTGTTCACCCTCCGCCCCCTCCGCGCCCCGTACCAGCTCCAGCGGCGGCTGCAGGTCACAGGTGGTGCTTTCTCCGCTGTTTATCCACTGTTCTGTTAATATTTCGGCATTTTTTATTTTGCCACAGGGGCCCGGGCATCATGGGAAATCGAGTTCCCTTTGCATTCTGCACATTCACGGACTACAGGCAAAATGGCCGCCGCAGGGAATCATGGGAGACGTAGTCCAGAGCCCCGGGGAGTGGCGCGGCCATCCCTCCGCGACGAGGGGTGTGGGGGCGGGGCGCCCACACGTGCGGACACGCCGCGGGGAGAACCCAGGCCCCTCCCCCGGACCCCAGCCGCGATTAGTACCCAAGAGAGAACAGGGTGGTGGTGGCGCAGGCCTTTAATCCCAGCACTCAGGAGGCAGAAGCAGGTGTATCTCTTTGAGTTCGAGGCCAGGCAGTTCCAGATAGCAGAGCTAAGAGACTTCTGGATTAGGCATTCGAATGTGGGGTCTTCCATTTAAATGAAGTTCGAAGGACAGAGAGAGTGAGGTACGGAGTCCTGTGCATCATTCACAATGATGTTTCCGTGCTGGTCCCAAATCACCACCCATGCGGTTTCTGGAGTCCTTTAGGGGCTGTTCTGAAGTGCACCAACTAGATATTTACTAATGCTAATGGCGTTTGGTTCTTGTTTTGGGTTTGGGGAAGGGGGAACCGAGGGAGCCTTGCCTGTGCATGTGTATTTTAGACATATAGACACCACCATGTCAAAAGACCCAATGCCTCAGTTCCGCGGGAATAGATGAACTTCCCTCCACCCCACCAGCACAGGGAGCTTCAGTGTAGTGATGTTTTGTTTGGTTTTGTGTTTTTTCTTCAGCTTTCACCCCTGATAAGTGACTTCAGCTGTTTCTTATATAGAGCAATTAGAAGCCAGGTGGTAGTGATGCACACTTTAAATCCCAGCATTCGGGAGGCAGAAGCAGGCGGATCTCAGAGGAGGTCACCAGTTTCAGTCAAGGTAAGGGAATACTGTGGGAGTGTGTTGGTCTGTCTATGTGTGACACTGTTCGCCCTCCGCCCATAAAAGCAAGAAGAGTTAAGGGACCCTTCCATTTAAGGTCACTGAGTTCAGACTGGCAAAACCAAGAATCCCATCTGATACCCAGATCACCCTCCCTGCACAAACTCTCATTCCATAGTCTTCAGCTCCTCAAAAACTCATTCAGTCTTCAAAATGAGTTCGATGTGTCAGAGTGTGAAGCCAAACAGAGAACAAAAGATATGTGTTCAGCCGTGCTGTTTCTAATCAACACCCTGGCTTTGGTGCACACCCACCATTAAAATCACATAAAATGGCAATAAAGTTCTCCACAATATATCACTCACAGTATGATCCATTCTTCTGAGTCACTGGTCCTCTTTCAGCACAAAACATGGTATGATTACTCTACCGAGCTGTACCATATCCTAAAGCCTGCAAGTATTAGCCATATACTCATAAAAGGCATTTGTAAGAAGAGTTTGATACAAAGGTAGCTTTTCCATAACTAAATCTCACTGATCTCCCTAGGAAGCACAAATAACTCTAATACCCAAGTGCCAGTATTGAAGTTACCCCAAATTTTAGTGATTGGCCATTAAAGCAAGAAATGTTAAGGGACCCATCCAAGGTCACTGAGTTCGGACTGGCAACTGATACCCAGATCACACTCCCTGCACAAACTCTCATTCTATTGCCTTCAGCTCCTCAAAAACTCGTTCAGTCCTCAGAATGAGTACAATGCCTCTGAGTGTAATACCCAAGGGCCAATATTGCACTGACCCCAAATTTTAGTGATTGGCCATTAAACCTAGAAAAGTTAAGGCACCCTTCCATTTAAGGTCACTGAATTCGGACTGGCAACACCAAGAATCCCATCTCATACACAGATGACAATCCCTGCACAAACTCTCATTCTATTGCCTTCAGCTCCTCAAAAACTCGTTCAGTCCTCAAAATGAGTTCAATGCTTCTGAGTGTGAAGCCAAACAGAGAACAAACAATATGTGTTCATCCGTGCTGTTTCTAAAAAACACCCTGGCTTTGGTGAACAACCAACATTAAAATCACTTCAAAATGCCAATAACTTCTTCCACAATATATAAATTACAGTATGATCTACATCTTATGAGTCATTGGTCCTCTTTCAACACACATGGCATGAATCCTTTACCGAGCTGTACTATATCCTGAAGCCATCATGTATTTGCCACATAATTATAGAAGGCATTTGTGCGAAGGGTTCGAGTCAAAAGGAGCTTTCCCATAACTAAATCTCAACGATCTCTCTTGGAAGCCCAAATAAATGTAATACCCCAGTGCCAATACTGCAGTGACCACAAATTTTTAGTGATTCGCCATTAAACCCAGAAGAGTTAAAGGACCCTTCCATTTAAGGTCACTGAGTTCGGACTGGCAACACCAAGAATCCCATCTCATACACAGATCACCCTCCCTGCACAAACTCTCATTCCATAGTCTTCAGCTCCTCGAATTGGCTATATTACTTGCCTCTTTGATTGCTCTGCTTACACTCTTGAGTACTTGACCAACTACTGCATCCTATTGGAATTCTTCCCTTTCGAAAAGAAGAAGGATCAAATGAAGAAATGCATGAAGGAAAGACAGACAAAAAGAAGAAAGGAAGAAAGAGTGCTGCTAAGGTCAAGACCAGAGAAAAACAGAGATCCTCTCTGCTTCATAAGAAAAACCAGTGAGGTAACTGGAAGTAGGGTCAGGAGACAGGAATTAAATAGGGTAGTATCACCTGATTTCTTAGCACTGATACCTGAATTAGATAGGGTAGTATCACCTGATTTCTTAGCACTGATACCTGAACCTCCTTTCAGGCAAATCAAATTAGCATTTGAGCATAAGATCCAAAATTCACTCACTCTCTCTCCCTCGCTCTGTGTGTTTGTGTGGGTGGGTGTGGGTGGGGGGGTATTGTGAGGTTGTAGTGGTGTGTGTGGTATGTAAGCTCCTAGTATGATTTCCTGATGTGTCCAGGAAGGAGAACCTCCACACCAGATGATCAAATGTGTGTGTGTACGTGTGTCTGTGCACAGTCACGCGTGTCTCTGCACATTTGAGGTTGATGCCTATATACAGGTTTGAGTGTGTTTTCTCGTGTCTTGTCCACTTTTTTTCTGAGACAGAGTCTTTCATTGGCCTGAAGCTCACAAAATAGGGTAAGCTGTCTGAGCAGTAAACCCCAGGAACATTACGTATCCACAGTTTTGTGCTGGGATTCCACAACTGGAGTTTTATGTAGATTCTGGGGATTGCAAATCAAGCACCTTGTTAATTGAGCTTTCCCCTCAAATCCTAGGATGAAGTTTTAATTGGGATACAAAATAATCAGTTAGAAATGTGGTTTTTAAAAAGTGGATTTATTTTTTTTAAAAAAGGAGGGGGGTGTATTCTGAAAACATTGACTTTGATCCTGAGTTCTAAGTGTTTTCCAAATCAGCTAGGGCTCCAAAAGACCAAGGTATTATTCCACCAAAACCCAAGTTGGTGAGCCAAAGAGTTTAAAACTTACAGCTAACAGATGAGGAGTTACTTACAGGAGCAAAGCAGCGACACCACAGAAAGTCTGACTGCAGCAAGGAAAGATTCCTTCTCTGTAGCCAGATAGATGGAAGTGCCTGCCCGTCAGTCGACCGTTCACACTCTCAGTACTCCAGTGTCTCCAGAGGCTACAGAAACACAAGTAACTGGGTCAGAATCACACACAGATGACAAGGAAATACTTCGAGGAGAGCTGGAATCTCAGGTGAGAGTCTAATAACTCCCACTCCAGGTTAAATGCCCTTGTATAAAGAACCATCAGCAGGCCGGTGGTGGTAGGGTGTGTAACAAGGAAGCTCAGTAAGTCGTGGAAAGCAAGCCTGTAAGCAGCATTCCTGCCATGGCCTCTGTATACTGGTATATTTGTGTTAAAATGAATAAAGCTTGCCTGAAAATAAGCGGGCAAAGCAGCCACACTCCTCAGCTATACAGGACCGTGGTGGTGGTGGGGGGAGCAAAACTTTAATCCCAGTGCTCAGGAGGCAGAGGCAGGCAAGTCTCTGAGTTCAAGGCTATTCTGGGCTATACAAGATTGATCCAGAAACAGATATCAGTGTTTGGGAATCACACATGTTTAATCCCAGTACTGGAGAAGGGGAGACAGGAGCAATATGAAGAGCAGAGAGAGGAATATAAAGGGGGAGAGACAGGAACTCAGGAGTGTGGAGTCTGATAATTTGTGGAGACAGGATCATCACCTTGAGTCTGAAGACTTGGTAGAGGTGGTTGGCTGCTTTGTATTTCTGATCTTCAGCTTGGACCCCAATACCTGCCTCTGGGTTTTTATGATTCTGCTACACCTCTGCTTTGATTTCTGCTTCGAGATTCCTTCCTTGATTTCCTTACATGATGGACTAAAACTGGAAACTTAAATAAAGCCTTTCAATTTGATTTTGACCATAGTGATTACAATTTAAAACTAATACAGCATATTCCCAAGTGGGGGATAAACCAGACACCCTTAAATCTCATATATGGGCCATCCATAATCTTCAGCGTGACACATACCCTGCATTAAGAGCCCCAAACCACCATTAAGGCCACTTGCTTTGAAGAATTTTTTTTTAATTTTAGAGATTTATTTTACGAAAAAGTTGCAAAAATAAGACAGAATATTCCCAAATGCCCTGAACCTGGTTGATTCTTTTGTTACGATTTTGAGTGGATGTGTCACAATTGTTGAGCCAATCAAGGCATTCCTAATTACTAAATCCATGGTTTATTCAGATATCCTTATCTTTTACCATTACTCTTTACCATTGTCCATTAGTGTCTCCCACGAAGACACTAATTCATACAGCAGTGGTTCCCATGGCTTTTTGTAAGACATATATTTGTGTTGAGGAATCATTTATACTTCTAGGGTAAAATGAAACGTTAGTGTGTTGCATCCTTCCCTACTGTCTTTATCTCAATGGAGTCACCTTTGGGAAGACCATGAGAAGTTCTTTTCTGAAGTACATCACCTCCATCAAGGTTGCAGAGAACATCAAGTTCTTCATGTTGTATATTGTTCATTTTATAAAAGCTCCCTCCAGAAATGGAAGCCTCACAGACATGGTGGCTGTCCTTGTGTTAATGTCGACCTACCACAGTGTCAACTGAGAGGGAAGCCTCTAATGAGAAACTGCCTACATCAGATGAAGAGGTTGGTCTTTGGACACATGTGTGTGTGGTTTCCCTGATTATTAATTCACAAAAGAGGTCCCGGTCCGCTGTAGGCAATACCATTCCTAGGGAGGAGGCTCTAGGTTAGATAAAAGTACCAGCGAAGCACGAGCCTATGGGCAAGCCAGAGAAGGGACTAGCTAATGTAAGACTTTAAGACAATCCTGAAGCCATTTCTGACTATTCTAAATCCTCTCAGCCTCCATGCCATAGTGCTTCCCCTCCTCCCCTGGGAACTAAGGACCTTATAGCTACACACGCAGGTACTCAGTTCCTGAACAATTACCCATATACGTACGTTTTGATTCAGTCCCCTGGGAAACGGGGTCAAAATGACCTCTGACCTCATCTGATCTGGCAACAGCTCTCTAGTCAATTATTGGTAATAGCCCTTCTGAATGAGCCATTCACAACCCCCCTTGATTCTGCGGCCTTTTCCTTTAAAAGTAGCCTGTGCACACTATTCGAGGTCTCTCGGCTTCCTGAATGCTGAGGGACCCTGTCATGACAGAATTAATAAAATCCTCACGCCTTTGCTTCAGCTATGGTGTGAGAGTTGGTCTCTGGCGGCGACTCCTCCTCGGTGTTTGGACGCTGGAGTCCACTCTTCCTTCCAGGCTTCCTTCCTCCAGGTTCTTGCCTTGAGTTCCTGCCCCGATTTCCCCAGTGATGAACTGTGACTTGGAAGCCTGTGCCAAATAAACCCTTTCTTATCTAAGCTGATTTTGTGTTGGAGTGTTTTAGAACAACGCCAGAAACTGCTACTGTGGCCCACTCTGTTGGCAGACACAGGCAAAGGAAGGCACATTCCAGACTAGTCTGGGCGACATAACGAAACACTGAATCAAAAACTAAAACCCAAACCGTGGTGATAACCACGAAATGAAAGTGTAAATCCACTCTTAGGAATACAGGTCGCTGACCAACATTATTCTGCTGTGTCATGTTATGCCATGTTATGTCATGTTAAGCCCTCCTTTCTCTAATACTGCTGCAGGTATGAAGTGAATTTATCTACCATGACTTCCTTTAAAGGAACCATGGAATTGATTTTTCATGTGTGTCGAGTGAGAGAGGAGGAAAGCCTCATTTGTATACATGGATAGCCGGCAATCCCAAGACCACATACTGAAAAGATGGCAATCCCTTCCATACACTTGAGGTGTTCGCATATCAAGCATGACATGTTTTATTCAAAAACCTGTGACTTTCTAATCAGTGACCTGGAGACTAGAAGGAAGTGGTGTTCTGTTCGACCAGTATGCTAGAATTAAGCAAACCAGTTGAAAACAACAGATATAACTTAATAATTGAAAACGGGGAAACTCACACGACTGGGGTAAAGTTTCCCATGTCCAAAACAGGTCTGGAGAACACCATGCAAAGAGAGCCAAAGAGAGCAAACTGACCCAGATTCCCAGGTTTTCTTCCCTGGCCCCAAGCAGCCACACCCTAGATAAAAGTGATTGGCTGAGCTTCCCCATCAAGATATCAACTTCCTCTAAAGGGTGATGACAGAAAAAGTTAAATCAGTCTCTTATCCATTGAAAACATTCTTCATGCCTGAAGGTGACATAGATATTTTAGGAAAGAAAGAAAAGTAAGAGTCCCGAGAAAAAGCAGAAATACACAAATATAAACAATCAGAAATTCTTCAGGCTGAAGGAAAAGAATACCAGAAACAACAACATCCTTTTGTGCAAATAAAGACCATCAGAAGGCTTGAATGTCATCTTAATACCAAGTTCCCTATTTCCACTTTTTTTCCTTTAAAATACACACAGGGCCTGGCAGGATGGCCCAGCGCCTACAGATGTTTGCAGGGACCAAGATGGCCTGAGTTTGCCTCCCTGGTACACTGAAAAGGGAGAACTGACTCCTAAAATTTGCCCGCTACCTCCACGTGTATATTGTGACACACATGCATAAAAACATGTGCACAAAATGTAAAATATATGTGAATGTTTAAAAGAAAATTATGATATTTTAGGAATGTTTAACACATATGCACATGAATTAACTATAGTGTATTGTATAATAAAGAACACTAGAAAATGGCAAATGAATTTCTATTGTTAAAAAGTTTTACTACTGACATATGATCTCACCCTGTATCCCATACTGGACTGAACCTCACTATATGGCACGGCCTGGCCTCAATCTTATATGAAACCATCTTGATCCTGGGATTACAGGTGTGAGGCACCACACCTAACATCAAGATTTACTTTATGGAAAAAGGGGACAAAAAGCAATACTGGGTAGAATATAAAATACTAAGGACATATAATTTATAATCACTAAAACATATCAAGTTAAAAATAAGAATTGGAGAAACAAAATATGAGCAAATCACTTTTCATAAGGGATTTAATGAATATGATACAGATCAAGACCTCGCTGGCCACAACTTGAAATAATTTAAGTAGAAACAAATAAAAAATACACCAGATCAATGAGACAAAAAGTAGGTTATTTTATATAATAAAGATAGACAAACCCCTATGCAACCTATTAAAGATGAGAATAAACATCCAAAGTAACACAATCAGAAATGAAAAGGGATACAGACACTACGGAAATCCACAGAATTCTTAGATCATACCAAAAAAACCAGTACTGCACAGAATTGTAAAACATAAATGAAATGGACACTTTTCTGGGTGGGTACCATTTACATCAATTAAATAATGCCTAGGTGAACAATTTCAATATGTATATACTCTTAAAGGAAAAAGAAGCTCCCGTAAAAAGCAAACAAAATATCCCAGGACAAATGGTGTTAATGAAGAATTCCATTACAACTTCCCTACTCTTCTAAGTGCTGCACATAATATAAACAGAAGGAACATTGCCAAAACTCTTTTTATGACTATGCAGTAAGATTGTCGCAAAAACAAAAAGAATCAACCGAGGAAGAGAATAAAAAACTAATCTCAATATTGAACATGAATGCAAAAATACTCTATCCCATCCTAGCTTGCCACCAAGGACTCCTATCCATCTGGAATGTGTTGATGTCCATCACCACAGTCTACTCCAGGGTGGAGTAGATATAAGAGACTCCAGAGCTGAGAAAACTAAGAGAAGACAGACCAAGAAAAAAACACAAGCACAGAGATAGCCGCAGCAAAGACCATACCAAGCAGGCAAGACTCTCCTAACAGGATTGGTACAAATGTGCATGCATTTATGTAAGAATACCTCCAACAATTTGAAAGACAGCATGATAGTATGAGAAGCCAGGGAATATACAACAGGAGAATTTGAACACCCTAATCCAGAGGTAGTACAAGAAATAGACTTTAAACATAAAATTATGAAAAATATAGGGACCATCAAAAAGAATGTAAAAAAACAACTTCAAACAAAAGGATGAGAAGAATAACAACAACTCTGAAGAAATGAAAAATCTATCAAAGAATCCCTGGGAAAGGAAACCAAGAAAAAGCAATCAAACTGGTAATGGAAAGATTTCAAGACTTGAAAACTGTAATGGAGGAAAAGGATTCAACAAAATTAGAGAATAAATCTTTCCCAACCTAAAAAATGATATTCCTATTAAGGTAAAAGAAGCATACAGAACACCAAATAGACTGAAACAGAAACCCTCACCGCATAATAATAAAAACACAAAAGATACAGTATTAAGAAAGAATATTAAGAGCAGCAAATACTTTATACTCACAGCAGGAATATATCATCAGGATGAAGTATCAATACCAAATATAAATTTCAGTAATATAAAAGCACCCACATCACTAGAAATAAATTTATGCCCGAAACCACACTAATAGTAGGAGACTGCAGCACTCCTCTCTCAATAATGGACAGGTCAACCAGACAGAAACATAACAGAGAAATAAGAGGAATAATGGAGATGATGAAATAAATGGACTTCAGAAATATCTGTAGAACATTCCGCCCTAATAGTAAAGCATATATCCTCTCACCTACTCATAGAACCTTCTCGAAAATTGACCACATACATGGATAACAAAGTGAACCTTATATGACACAAAAAAATTTTGCAGAGGCAGGCAGATCTCTATGAGTTCTAGGCAGGACTGGTCTACAAGAGCTACTTACAGGACAGGAACCAAAAGCTATAGAGAAACCCTGTCTTGAAAATCCAAACAAAAAAAATGGTAGGGGGGGTGATTGGGCTGGAGAGATGGATCAATGGTTAAGAGCATTGCCTGCTCTTCCAAAACTCCTGAGTTCAATTCCCGGCAACCACATGGTGGCTCACAACCATCTGTAATGATGTCTGGCGCCATCTTATAGCCTGCTGACACACACACAGACAGAATATCGCATACATGATAAATAAATTACCAAGAAAGTAAATATTTAAAAAAATTTTGCAAGCACATGAGCATTATCAGATGACCATGGATCAAAGTTGAAGTATAACAACTGTTATTACACCAAAGACAGACAAACTCATGGAAAGGGAACAGGCAACCACTAAACTGTACCTGGGTCAGGGAAGAAATAAAGAAATGAAAGTATTCCTTGAATTCAAAGAAAATAAAGACACAACGTAACCAAACTGAAAGTGGCGCTAGGAGGAAAATCCATCTTCTCAGCACCTCATGAAAAGGTCTATAAAGCTGACCACACTGTGGAACAAAGTAAACATACACAGAAAAAAACTGGAGTAATACACTGTGTCCTATCAAATGACCATGATTTAAAATTAGAACTTGACAACAACAGTACTATCAGAAATCCTACAAAACAATGGAAATTGAACAGCAAACTACTTAACCACGCATGGACCAATGAAAAATAAAATAAATACTTCCTAAAACTCAAGAAAAATGAAGGCACGTTGTACCCAAACCTATGTAACACAATGAAAGCAGTGCCAAGAGGAAACTTCCTAGCACAAACAGAAAGCTCACACTAGTGACTTAACAACACATGTGAATCGTCTCGAAAAAAAAAAGCAGACATGACCAGAATAAGTAGAAACAGAAAATAAAAAAATTGAGGGCGGAAATAAATTGAAACAAATAAATAATACAATGAATCAATGAGACAAAAAGCAGGTTATTTGACAAAATAAAGAAGATAAACAAACCCTAATGCAAACTAATAAAAGACAAGAGGGAACATCCAAACTAACACAATCAGAAATGAAAATGGATACATGACAACAGACACTAAGGAAATTCACAGAATCCTTAGATCGAACCACAGAAACCTGTACTCCACAAAATTGTGAAACATAAATGAAATGGACAATTTTCTGGCTAGTCAACATTTACCTAAAATAAAATGAGGCTTGGATGAGCAATTTAAATAGCCATATACTCTTAAAGGAAATCGAAGCTCTCATCAAAAGCAAACCAAATATCCCAGGGCCAAATGGTTTTAATGAAGAATTCCATCAGAACTTCCTGTACTCCTCCAAATGTTGCACAAAATATAACCAGAAGGAACATTGCCAGACTCGTTTTATGAGTATGCAGAGTCAGGGGAAAAATTCCTGGAGATCTGACAGCCAAACTAGCGAAAAAAGCAAACTCCAGATTCAATGACTCACCTTAAGACATACTGTGGAGAGCAACAAAGGAAAACCCCTGATGTCAGCCTCAGGCATCCATACATGCGTGAACGTGTATAACCATGTGCACCCCATTCCACATACACACACACCTAAGAATTTTCTCTGGATGTACTTTGTAGCATTCCTTGGGTAAGAATATGACCTCATACCTATTGCAGGATGATCAAGATCAGAGTTCTATTAACTTTATTATCAAAAAAATCTTAGCCAGGCGATGGTGGCACACGCCTTTAATCCCAGCACTCGGGAGGCAGAGGCAGGCAGATCTCTGTGAGTTCGAGGCCAGCCTGGTCTACAGAGCTAGTTCCAGGACAGGCTCCAAAAACACAGAGAAACCCTGTCTTGAAAAAACAAAAAAAAAAAAAAAAAGAAAGAAAAAAATCTTATAGATGTCATCCCTCGCCACTTAAGTACAAACTCTCCCCTATAGCAGAACTACACCATAGGAAATGAATATATCAAATTGTATTTATACCCCCGGGCTCCATACCACATGATTAGTTTGTTGGGCACAAATTATAATGATCATACTTCCTGTTTCTTGGAAGTTTGAGAAATTACTACATCATCACTGATATTACCTAGGAGAAAATGTTCTGCAAAAAAAATAATAGTCACTTTCAGCTTCTAAAACTTTTAAGACATTTATCTTTGGTCATATATAAAATACTGACCACTATACTAAGTGAAGAAACAAAAAAAACATATATGAAACTTTTCAAGTAAGAGTCTGAAATGCCTATGAAAACGGGAGCATTTCTTCTGGGTAGGTGCTGGCTGCTTCAATATGAACAGTCTTTAGACTCTGAACATTAAACCTCCATGGAGGCAATACTAACTGCAGAGCTCACTACACTGAGTCTGGCAGTTCTATCATACTACAATTAAAAGTCCTAAAAATACCAAAAGAGAATAATCATGAAAAACACTACAAAGTTTGAGTGAAGCGTTTCTATATTAACATCAACAAATGCATGAGGTCAATTTTTAAATCTGAAAAATTACATGGGGCTACTGAGAGAGCAAGCGTATTTGCCTTCATGAAGGATTTTTATTTAATTTAGACTCAATTCATTCTTCTTCTTCCCTGAGAATGTGGAGGGCATGGCCAAGCTTAACCTTTGATCTCCGCATAACCAATAAGGAGGAAATAAGCACCTCTACCAGGAAAAGGAAGAGTGAAGAGATGCAGCAGAGCAGGGATCTGCAACTAGCTGACCATGTACTAACGACCCAGGTAAAAACTAAGCTTTATGAAAGTGAGGGTGGAAAGAGTCCTAGGCTCTAAGATGGCTCATATGACAGGCACACCAGTGGATGTCATGCTCCCTGATGAGGACACTGCACATGGGCATCTCAACGCTGGCAGTGGTCCCAAAGTCTAGAAGTGTTTTACCCTAAAAGCATCAACTGCAATCAATTTCTAAGTCTGTTTTGCCTCTGTCCATGACAAGAACCAACTTGTTCCAAAATTCTATAAAATGTTTTTTCATGTTAAACTCTGCTGTTTACAGAAACATGAAAAAACAAGGACATGAATGCTGCTATCACATGATACTCATAATATTTTCAATCTCAAAGCCTTCGGATCCATGAAAGAAACCCAACACCGATAAAAGTCGACTATTTCAGGATGAGATCAGTGATGGCTTACGGCGAGTTGTCTAAAGGACAATTTCTGTCTTTGTGACACACACCCAGTTAATGTTAAACTAAAACAAACTCAGGTAGTAAGTGAACTAGGACAAAATATGCTTAAGACAGTCTAAAATTGTATAAAGACAGTTCACTAATATGTCTAAGTTTCTTTCTCATTTCTCTTCAAAGGAAATCTGTCATAAAAATACACACATTTTATCAAACACACTACACACTACACCAACACATACACACACGATACAAACACACTACACACACCATACTACACCAAACACATATACATACACACATCACACACTACACCACACACATACACACACCACACACATTACACACCACACACATACATATATACACAATACACATCACACTAAACCACATACATACACAACATCACACACGCCACACTATACCACACTACATCACACGTACCACACACATACATATACACACCACACACATCACACATACACTACACCACACACACACCTACACACATCACAATACACCACACACATACACATCACACACACACACTACACCACACACACATACACACACCACACACATAACACATACACTACACCACACATATACACGCACCACACACATCACACACACACCACACATACATACACACACCACACACACATTACACACCACACACACATCACACACACACACCACACACACACACCTACACACTACACCAAACACATACACACCACACACATCACACACCACACACACATCACACACACACACCACACACATACACACACCACACACATCACACATACATTACACCACACACATACACACACCACACACATCACACACACACCACACATACATACACACACCACACACATACATACACACCATCCACACACACACATACACACCACATACATCACACACATACTACACCACACACATACACACACACCACACATACATACACACACCACACACATACATATATACAACTAAACCACATACATACACACATCACACACTCCACACTATACCACACTACATCACATGTACCACACATACATATACACACCATCCACATCACACACATCTACACACTACACCACACACACATACCTACACACATCACAATACACCACACACACATACATACACATGACACACACCATACTACACCACACGTACCACACTAAACCACACACACATACACACACCACACACACACACATCACAATACACCACACACACATACATACACATGACACACACCATACTACACCACACATACCACACTAAACCACACACACCATACACACACATGCACACACTATAAAGAATCTTAAAGCAGTTAGACATGGGCATGGGCATAGTGGCACACACCTTTAATCTCAGCACTTGAGAGGCAGAGGCAGGCAGATCTCTTTGAGTTCAAGGCCAGCCTTGTCAACATAGAGAATTTCAGAACAGTCAAGGATACATTGAAATCGTGTCTCAAAAGTACAAAAGAAAAAAAAAACATCAGCAGCAAGTAGTTAGTTTAACCAATCCAGAGAATAAAGAAATTTTATGGAAAAATAAAGTAAAAATGAACACTGCCTAACTAAGGTTTTCATTAATCTTAAACATAGCCCAATTTCTTGCTATTTTTAGAAGAATTATTTACGTGTGTGAGTGCTTCTATTTGCATGTGTGCCTGCACGAAAGAAGAGGGCACCCGTTCCCATTACAGATGGTTGTGAGCCACCATGTGGTGGCCGGGACTCGAACCCAGGACCCCTGGAAGAGCAGCCAGTGCTCTTAACTGCTGACCACTCCTCTAGCCCCAACTCCTTGTCATTTTAAGGCTAGAGATACTGTTCTATTTCTCCTTAAACCATACACCAAACAAAAAATAGCAAGTGAAACCAAAATTTTAAATCACAAAGATAACCACAGCTCCTCAAGAATGGCCTGAGTGCCAAGAATGTAGGATCCAAAAATTGTGTATACAAAAGTCAAATCTATATTTTTTTTTTCAAAAACAATGGATCATGTCAAAGCTTGAAAACATCACTTTCTTTGCACATGAAAAACATGTACGTTAATAAGACCTAACAGGAGATGTAAATATCTGGGTAGGGAAGGTCTACAATCACAGAACTTAGGAGGCGGAGGCAAGTGAATGCATCAAGTCCGAGCCAACGTGGGCCACACAGTAAGACCCTATCTCTGAAGAAAGACCAACTAACCAACAAGTGACCAGAGTAATCCCTGTAGCATTCTATAGCCATCTTCCAAGGTTTCAAAGATCACTTTCAGACTGTTTAACTTCAGCATGATGCAGAATGATAACAACAGCAAACATTTGGTTTCTGATGGTAATGACAACCTCTGAATTACTTTTATTTATTTATTTTACAGCCCGACTGCAGTTTCCCCTCCTTCCTCTCCTCTCATTCCCTCCCCCTCACCTCTGTGCCCCCAGTCTACTGTTTCTGCTGCATTACTTTTTAAGTTGTCTTTCCTATCCTTGTGAGCAAAATAAAAAATACAACACACAGATCTCACTCATTGTTTCTTTCCCTTAGCCTTTTCCTCAACTGTTAGATTTCCCCAAACACAGATGGAAATGTCCAGTATGAAGGAAGAAATGGAATGTTTTCACATTCGGTATTTAACTGGTAGCGATCCATTTTCATGATTCCATGCTGGGCTTAAACTTGCTATGCACAGTTTTTTTTTGTTAGAATTTATTTATTATGTATACAGTGTTTTTCCTACATATATGCTGCAAACCAGAAGAGGGCACCAGATCTCATTACAGATGGTTGTGAGCCACCATGTGGTTGCTGGGAATTGAACTCAGGACCTCTGGAAGAGCAATCAGTACTCTTAACCTCTGAGCCATCCCTCCAGCCCCTATACACAGTTTCTTATGTTTGTTTTTCTGGCTATTTTAGACAAATTTCTAAAATGAATTTATGAGTTCAAGCACTAAGACCTTTGAGAGAGTTACAAAAAATTGCATACTGCTTTTCAAAGCTAATAAATTGTACACTTTTATCTCTTTTGATCACTGCATCCTCAAAAACATTGGACATTTTTAGTGTTATAGTATTTGTGTTCTAATAAATAAAGTTTTACTGGAGATCAGAAGGCAAAGCAGCCACCCTAGTCAGCCCTACAGGCCAGGGAGTGGTGGCACATACCTTTAATCCCAGGACTCAGAAGACAGAGTTAGATGGATCTCTTTGAGTTCAAGGCTACCCTGGGCTACACAAAATCAATCCACAAACAGATCCAGGTGGTGATGGTTCACACCTTTAATCCCAGCTTTTGGGAATCACACACCTTTAATGGAGAGAGGTGAAGACAGGAGCAATATGACTGGGCAGAGAGTAGAATATTTTTTGTTCGTCTGAGAGTTGGTAGAGATAAGATCTCTCTAGTTGCTTGACTGCTTTGCTTTTCTGATCTTCAACTTGAACCCAATATCTATCTCTAGGTTTTTATTATTCGTGCAACAGAAATTTCTCTTCCTAAAAGAAAATCAATTTAAGCACCAAAAGGAAGACCGAAGGACTGTTGGGGGATATCAGGAACAAAGCCCGTGTCTCACCCATACTAAACAAATACTCTACACTGAGTCACAGTCTCAGTACTCAAATGTTTCATCACGAGTTTACACATTTTAAAGGTGACTGCATTTGTCTGTGCTTCAACTGTACGAACTTTTAGTCACTTTTCCAGGATCCCCTAATATTAAGTTGCTATACCTCAACATAAAACTGCTGCTTGACATCCAGAAATTTAGTGTTTATACAGTCCAAAAAACCTTACTTACTGTAACTTTCCCACTATTTTTATTATTGGAAAATTCTTTTCCATTTTGACATAGCTATTGATATAGTTTCAGTGCCTTTGTTAAAGATACTACACATTTCAGACATAGACCTCAGGGAAATAGAGTTGGAACTGACCTGCAAGCCTCCTTCCCAAGGACTAGCTCTAGTAGTACCTGAAGATGCTATGCAAACTGCCAAAGGAAAAGAGAAATCAACATTCCTACCCAGCTATAAAACTTAGGAACCTCAGTGATACACGTGCTTGCACAACCGTGTTGAGCCTTTCACTGTGCTGGTGCTCTGACATGGGGATCAGACAAAAACTATCAGGATCAGTTTTCAGGAAACTGGAGACAGGCAGATGTCTGTGAGTTCAAGGCCAGCCTGGTTTACGTAGTGAGTACCAAGACAGCCGAAGCTATGTAATGAGACCTTATCTCTCAACGATGTTTTCTTCATTTTACTGGCACACATACAGGTTTCTTTTAGTCTTTAAAACCAAATCTCACTTCTAAGACAAAGTGTGAGGTAGTCCCTTCTACTGCTAAATTATATAGAAGACAATTTTAATTATGTTGTCCTGTAGACAGAGCAAGGGTACCATTTGCTAAAAGTAATGGAGAAACTCGGGCACTTTGAGGACTCCTCAGAATAGCTACCTTATTTCCTTTGGAGGGAAACTGTAAAAGAGAAAGCATCAACTGAGGCCTGTTAGAAATCAGTAACCCTGGCATGCATGCTGCTTAGGTTTCATCAACTGTGACATCGAGAAAATGACTTTAGAATATAAGTTTATGCTGAAATAAGAAAACCACCTAGTTCAGAGATCAGTTTCCTCCCTCTTGTTGTTATGGCTACATGGAATGCACTTTTGCATTACGAAAGATGTCTGAGAGGTAGCATAACTACCAACCACCCGTCCCTTCCTAAAAACTAATAAATATTGCAGAAACTCAAGAATGACCCAACATATTACCAAGTGGTCCTTCTGAGTTGTTGTGCCAGGATTACTAATTTCTAATAGGCCTCTGCTGTCGCTTCCCTCGACCCTAGTTATCCTCTTCAGGGAGAAGGCAGGTGAGATTCATCTTGATTCACCCCGTTGTCGACCAAATGTGGAAAATTCTTTAAGCACGGCTACTTTTCCATTTTGTCTACACACTGAAATCATCTGGGGAACTTTCAAAACCTTAACGCCCAAGTCACACCCCAACCATGCACATCATAATATCTAAGGGGTGGGTGGGGCCAGTCACCTATACTTTAAAAAGTGTCCAGTATGGTCCAAGATGAAGCCAAGGTTGATACCTGCTATGCTGGATCGCCCCTCTTGATTTCGAGTGACTTCTGCCATAAGTGAAATCAGAAAAGCCAACCTGGAGCAAGTCAGAACCACAGCCATGCACAGAAGGTACAGTGGGATCCCAAACAGGGGGATGGTACAAGTGCTGCGCTGAGCTCCACCAAGGGTTACCCCGCGCCTCACTGGAGGACCATGCTTTCAAACAGCTTGCCCTTCCAGCAAAAATAAGTCGGCTAATTTTAAAGGTACCATTTGTCTCTACTCATTAGAATTTTCTTCAAAAAAAAAAGGCAAATCTCTTGAGAAGGACAGAACATGTGTGCACCCTGGCCCAACACGAACAAAGGAGCTCTAAACCCCTGGCTGCCTAGAAAGCACCTGCCAACCTCTAGGCGGGGAAGCGCCCAGCCCACAGTCATTGCACCTGCCAAGCCTTGCCTGCCCCTCCTACCTTCCAGCAGCTCGTCCAACCTGGTGATCCTCCGACTGCCGTCTATGGTGTAGATTGTGCGGACGCCCTGAGGCAGGTTCACATTGTCAGACAGCGAGCAGGTCAGCTCTGTGAGAAGCGAATCAAAGGAACTGAAGCTATCATTGGAGGTGGCAAAGACCAGGCCATTGAAGTAGCAGTCCCCATTCCGGTAGAAGCGTGCCTTCTTGGCCTTCTTCTCAAAGCTTTAGGCCTGCAAAGTCCGCGTGCGGTAGAAGCTGCAGTGTGCACTGTGCGCCGGGCTGGGGATGAGCCCATTGCAATTGGGGCCAGAGATGCTGCTGCCCCCGGAGGAGCTCCCAGACCCTCTCCACAACCGTGGCCACAGCCTTTTGTCCCGTTCTTCAAAATGCTCCAGCTCAATGCTCCTGGTGCTGGCCGTCGCGGCTGCTCAGAGAAAGCTCTCCACAAATAAATAAATTAATGAAGGAACGTCCCCACAGCCCCAGCCGCAGCGTGCCGTGATCTGGGCGCTCTGGCCTTAAAGCATTGGGACACCTGGCTCGAGCACGAGGGCCTTGCTCGCAGGTGGGCCCCGTTCAGCCCTAGTGATGCCCCACCTCTAGCCACGCCCTAAGTACACCTTTATGGCACAACAGGACTTAATGGGGTTTTGACACTGGCATGATATGCTCCTCCCTCTGGGCCTCTCCGCTGCCGCCCCGCGCCCTCCCTCAGCACCGTGTGACCCTGTTCACCCTCCGCCCCCTCCGCGCCCCGTACCAGCTCCAGCGGCGGCTGCAGGTCACAGGTGGTGCTTTCTCCGCTGTTTATCCACTGTTCTGTTAATATTTCGGCATTTTTTATTTTGCCACAGGGGCCCGGGCATCATGGGAAATCGAGTTCCCTTTGCATTCTGCACATTCACGGACTACAGGCAAAATGGCCGCCGCAGGGAATCATGGGAGACGTAGTCCAGAGCCCCGGGGAGTGGCGCGGCCATCCCTCCGCGACGAGGGGTGTGGGGGCGGGGCGCCCACACGTGCGGACACGCCGCGGGGAGAACCCAGGCCCCTCCCCCGGACCCCAGCCGCGATTAGTACCCAAGAGAGAACAGGGTGGTGGTGGCGCAGGCCTTTAATCCCAGCACTCAGGAGGCAGAAGCAGGTGTATCTCTTTGAGTTCGAGGCCAGGCAGTTCCAGATAGCAGAGCTAAGAGACTTCTGGATTAGGCATTCGAATGTGGGGTCTTCCATTTAAATGAAGTTCGAAGGACAGAGAGAGTGAGGTACGGAGTCCTGTGCATCATTCACAATGATGTTTCCGTGCTGGTCCCAAATCACCACCCATGCGGTTTCTGGAGTCCTTTAGGGGCTGTTCTGAAGTGCACCAACTAGATATTTACTAATGCTAATGGCGTTTGGTTCTTGTTTTGGGTTTGGGGAAGGGGGAACCGAGGGAGCCTTGCCTGTGCATGTGTATTTTAGACATATAGACACCACCATGTCAAAAGACCCAATGCCTCAGTTCCGCGGGAATAGATGAACTTCCCTCCACCCCACCAGCACAGGGAGCTTCAGTGTAGTGATGTTTTGTTTGGTTTTGTGTTTTTTCTTCAGCTTTCACCCCTGATAAGTGACTTCAGCTGTTTCTTATATAGAGCAATTAGAAGCCAGGTGGTAGTGATGCACACTTTAAATCCCAGCATTCGGGAGGCAGAAGCAGGCGGATCTCAGAGGAGGTCACCAGTTTCAGTCAAGGTAAGGGAATACTGTGGGAGTGTGTTGGTCTGTCTATGTGTGACACTGTTCGCCCTCCGCCCATAAAAGCAAGAAGAGTTAAGGGACCCTTCCATTTAAGGTCACTGAGTTCAGACTGGCAAAACCAAGAATCCCATCTGATACCCAGATCACCCTCCCTGCACAAACTCTCATTCCATAGTCTTCAGCTCCTCAAAAACTCATTCAGTCTTCAAAATGAGTTCGATGTGTCAGAGTGTGAAGCCAAACAGAGAACAAAAGATATGTGTTCAGCCGTGCTGTTTCTAATCAACACCCTGGCTTTGGTGCACACCCACCATTAAAATCACATAAAATGGCAATAAAGTTCTCCACAATATATCACTCACAGTATGATCCATTCTTCTGAGTCACTGGTCCTCTTTCAGCACAAAACATGGTATGATTACTCTACCGAGCTGTACCATATCCTAAAGCCTGCAAGTATTAGCCATATACTCATAAAAGGCATTTGTAAGAAGAGTTTGATACAAAGGTAGCTTTTCCATAACTAAATCTCACTGATCTCCCTAGGAAGCACAAATAACTCTAATACCCAAGTGCCAGTATTGAAGTTACCCCAAATTTTAGTGATTGGCCATTAAAGCAAGAAATGTTAAGGGACCCATCCAAGGTCACTGAGTTCGGACTGGCAACTGATACCCAGATCACACTCCCTGCACAAACTCTCATTCTATTGCCTTCAGCTCCTCAAAAACTCGTTCAGTCCTCAGAATGAGTACAATGCCTCTGAGTGTAATACCCAAGGGCCAATATTGCACTGACCCCAAATTTTAGTGATTGGCCATTAAACCTAGAAAAGTTAAGGGACCCTTCCATTTAAGGTCACTGAATTCGGACTGGCAACACCAAGAATCCCATCTCATACACAGATGACAATCCCTGCACAAACTCTCATTCTATTGCCTTCAGCTCCTCAAAAACTCGTTCAGTCCTCAAAATGAGTTCAATGCTTCTGAGTGTGAAGCCAAACAGAGAACAAACAATATGTGTTCATCCGTGCTGTTTCTAAAAAACACCCTGGCTTTGGTGAACAACCAACATTAAAATCACTTAAAAATGCCAATAACTTCTTCCACAATATATAAATTACAGTATGATCTACATCTTATGAGTCATTGGTCCTCTTTCAACACACATGGCATGAATCCTTTACCGAGCTGTACTATATCCTGAAGCCATCATGTATTTGCCACATAATTATAGAAGGCATTTGTGCGAAGGGTTCGAGTCAAAAGGAGCTTTCCCATAACTAAATCTCAACGATCTCTCTTGGAAGCCCAAATAAATGTAATACCCCAGTGCCAATACTGCAGTGACCACAAATTTTTAGTGATTCGGCATTAAACCCAGAAGAGTTAAAGGACCCTTCCATTTAAGGTCACTGAGTTCGGACTGGCAACACCAAGAATCCCATCTCATACACAGATCACCCTCCCTGCACAAACTCTCATTCCATAGTCTTCAGCTCCTCGAATTGGCTATATTACTTGCCTCTTTGATTGCTCTGCTTACACTCTTGAGTACTTGACCAACTACTGCATCCTATTGGAATTCTTCCCTTTCGAAAAGAAGAAGGATCAAATGAAGAAATGCATGAAGGAAAGACAGACAAAAAGAAGAAAGGAAGAAAGAGTGCTGCTAAGGTCAAGACCAGAGAAAAACAGAGATCCTCTCTGCTTCATAAGAAAAACCAGTGAGGTAACTGGAAGTAGGGTCAGGAGACAGGAATTAAATAGGGTAGTATCACCTGATTTCTTAGCACTGATACCTGAATTAGATAGGGTAGTATCACCTGATTTCTTAGCACTGATACCTGAACCTCCTTTCAGGCAAATCAAATTAGCATTTGAGCATAAGATCCAAAATTCACTCACTCTCTCTCCCTCGCTCTGTGTGTTTGTGTGGGTGGGTGTGGGTGGGGGGGTATTGTGAGGTTGTAGTGGTGTGTGTGGTATGTAAGCTCCTAGTATGATTTCCTGATGTGTCCAGGAAGGAGAACCTCCACACCAGATGATCAAATGTGTGTGTGTACGTGTGTCTGTGCACAGTCACGCGTGTCTCTGCACATTTGAGGTTGATGCCTATATACAGGTTTGAGTGTGTTTTCTCGTGTCTTGTCCACTTTTTTTCTGAGACAGAGTCTTTCATTGGCCTGAAGCTCACAAAATAGGGTAAGCTGTCTGAGCAGTAAACCCCAGGAACATTACGTATCCACAGTTTTGTGCTGGGATTCCACAACTGGAGTTTTATGTAGATTCTGGGGATTGCAAATCAAGCACCTTGTTAATTGAGCTTTCCCCTCAAATCCTAGGATGAAGTTTTAATTGGGATACAAAATAATCAGTTAGAAATGTGGTTTTTAAAAAGTGGATTTATTTTTTTTAAAAAAGGAGGGGGGTGTATTCTGAAAACATTGACTTTGATCCTGAGTTCTAAGTGTTTTCCAAATCAGCTAGGGCTCCAAAAGACCAAGGTATTATTCCACCAAAACCCAAGTTGGTGAGCCAAAGAGTTTAAAACTTACAGCTAACAGATGAGGAGTTACTTACAGGAGCAAAGCAGCGACACCACAGAAAGTCTGACTGCAGCAAGGAAAGATTCCTTCTCTGTAGCCAGATAGATGGAAGTGCCTGCCCGTCAGTCGACCGTTCACACTCTCAGTACTCCAGTGTCTCCAGAGGCTACAGAAACACAAGTAACTGGGTCAGAATCACACACAGATGACAAGGAAATACTTCGAGGAGAGCTGGAATCTCAGGTGAGAGTCTAATAACTCCCACTCCAGGTTAAATGCCCTTGTATAAAGAACCATCAGCAGGCCGGTGGTGGTAGGGTGTGTAACAAGGAAGCTCAGTAAGTCGTGGAAAGCAAGCCTGTAAGCAGCATTCCTGCCATGGCCTCTGTATACTGGTATATTTGTGTTAAAATGAATAAAGCTTGCCTGAAAATAAGCGGGCAAAGCAGCCACACTCCTCAGCTATACAGGACCGTGGTGGTGGTGGGGGGAGCAAAACTTTAATCCCAGTGCTCAGGAGGCAGAGGCAGGCAAGTCTCTGAGTTCAAGGCTATTCTGGGCTATACAAGATTGATCCAGAAACAGATATCAGTGTTTGGGAATCACACATGTTTAATCCCAGTACTGGAGAAGGGGAGACAGGAGCAATATGAAGAGCAGAGAGAGGAATATAAAGGGGGAGAGACAGGAACTCAGGAGTGTGGAGTCTGATAATTTGTGGAGACAGGATCATCACCTTGAGTCTGAAGACTTGGTAGAGGTGGTTGGCTGCTTTGTATTTCTGATCTTCAGCTTGGACCCCAATACCTGCCTCTGGGTTTTTATGATTCTGCTACACCTCTGCTTTGATTTCTGCTTCGAGATTCCTTCCTTGATTTCCTTACATGATGGACTAAAACTGGAAACTTAAATAAAGCCTTTCAATTTGATTTTGACCATAGTGATTACAATTTAAAACTAATACAGCATATTCCCAAGTGGGGGATAAACCAGACACCCTTAAATCTCATATATGGGCCATCCATAATCTTCAGCGTGACACATACCCTGCATTAAGAGCCCCAAACCACCATTAAGGCCACTTGCTTTGAAGAATTTTTTTTTAATTTTAGAGATTTATTTTACGAAAAAGTTGCAAAAATAAGACAGAATATTCCCAAATGCCCTGAACCTGGTTGATTCTTTTGTTACGATTTTGAGTGGATGTGTCACAATTGTTGAGCCAATCAAGGCATTCCTAATTACTAAATCCATGGTTTATTCAGATATCCTTATCTTTTACCATTACTCTTTACCATTGTCCATTAGTGTCTCCCACGAAGACACTAATTCATACAGCAGTGGTTCCCATGGCTTTTTGTAAGACATATATTTGTGTTGAGGAATCATTTATACTTCTAGGGTAAAATGAAACGTTAGTGTGTTGCATCCTTCCCTACTGTCTTTATCTCAATGGAGTCACCTTTGGGAAGACCATGAGAAGTTCTTTTCTGAAGTACATCACCTCCATCAAGGTTGCAGAGAACATCAAGTTCTTCATGTTGTATATTGTTCATTTTATAAAAGCTCCCTCCAGAAATGGAAGCCTCACAGACATGGTGGCTGTCCTTGTGTTAATGTCGACCTACCACAGTGTCAACTGAGAGGGAAGCCTCTAATGAGAAACTGCCTACATCAGATGAAGAGGTTGGTCTTTGGACACATGTGTGTGTGGTTTCCCTGATTATTAATTCACAAAAGAGGTCCCGGTCCGCTGTAGGCAATACCATTCCTAGGGAGGAGGCTCTAGGTTAGATAAAAGTACCAGCGAAGCACGAGCCTATGGGCAAGCCAGAGAAGGGACTAGCTAATGTAAGACTTTAAGACAATCCTGAAGCCATTTCTGACTATTCTAAATCCTCTCAGCCTCCATGCCATAGTGCTTCCCCTCCTCCCCTGGGAACTAAGGACCTTATAGCTACACACGCAGGTACTCAGTTCCTGAACAATTACCCATATACGTACGTTTTGATTCAGTCCCCTGGGAAACGGGGTCAAAATGACCTCTGACCTCATCTGATCTGGCAACAGCTCTCTAGTCAATTATTGGTAATAGCCCTTCTGAATGAGCCATTCACAACCCCCCTTGATTCTGCGGCCTTTTCCTTTAAAAGTAGCCTGTGCACACTATTCGAGGTCTCTCGGCTTCCTGAATGCTGAGGGACCCTGTCATGACAGAATTAATAAAATCCTCACGCCTTTGCTTCAGCTATGGTGTGAGAGTTGGTCTCTGGCGGCGACTCCTCCTCGGTGTTTGGACGCTGGAGTCCACTCTTCCTTCCAGGCTTCCTTCCTCCAGGTTCTTGCCTTGAGTTCCTGCCCCGATTTCCCCAGTGATGAACTGTGACTTGGAAGCCTGTGCCAAATAAACCCTTTCTTATCTAAGCTGATTTTGTGTTGGAGTGTTTTAGAACAACGCCAGAAACTGCTACTGTGGCCCACTCTGTTGGCAGACACAGGCAAAGGAAGGCACATTCCAGACTAGTCTGGGCGACATAACGAAACACTGAATCAAAAACTAAAACCCAAACCGTGGTGATAACCACGAAATGAAAGTGTAAATCCACTCTTAGGAATACAGGTCGCTGACCAACATTATTCTGCTGTGTCATGTTATGCCATGTTATGTCATGTTAAGCCCTCCTTTCTCTAATACTGCTGCAGGTATGAAGTGAATTTATCTACCATGACTTCCTTTAAAGGAACCATGGAATTGATTTTTCATGTGTGTCGAGTGAGAGAGGAGGAAAGCCTCATTTGTATACATGGATAGCCGGCAATCCCAAGACCACATACTGAAAAGATGGCAATCCCTTCCATACACTTGAGGTGTTCGCATATCAAGCATGACATGTTTTATTCAAAAACCTGTGACTTTCTAATCAGTGACCTGGAGACTAGAAGGAAGTGGTGTTCTGTTCGACCAGTATGCTAGAATTAAGCAAACCAGTTGAAAACAACAGATATAACTTAATAATTGAAAACGGGGAAACTCACACGACTGGGGTAAAGTTTCCCATGTCCAAAACAGGTCTGGAGAACACCATGCAAAGAGAGCCAAAGAGAGCAAACTGACCCAGATTCCCAGGTTTTCTTCCCTGGCCCCAAGCAGCCACACCCTAGATAAAAGTGATTGGCTGAGCTTCCCCATCAAGATATCAACTTCCTCTAAAGGGTGATGACAGAAAAAGTTAAATCAGTCTCTTATCCATTGAAAACATTCTTCATGCCTGAAGGTGACATAGATATTTTAGGAAAGAAAGAAAAGTAAGAGTCCCGAGAAAAAGCAGAAATACACAAATATAAACAATCAGAAATTCTTCAGGCTGAAGGAAAAGAATACCAGAAACAACAACATCCTTTTGTGCAAATAAAGACCATCAGAAGGCTTGAATGTCATCTTAATACCAAGTTCCCTATTTCCACTTTTTTTCCTTTAAAATACACACAGGGCCTGGCAGGATGGCCCAGCGCCTACAGATGTTTGCAGGGACCAAGATGGCCTGAGTTTGCCTCCCTGGTACACTGAAAAGGGAGAACTGACTCCTAAAATTTGCCCGCTACCTCCACGTGTATATTGTGACACACATGCATAAAAACATGTGCACAAAATGTAAAATATATGTGAATGTTTAAAAGAAAATTATGATATTTTAGGAATGTTTAACACATATGCACATGAATTAACTATAGTGTATTGTATAATAAAGAACACTAGAAAATGGCAAATGAATTTCTATTGTTAAAAAGTTTTACTACTGACATATGATCTCACCCTGTATCCCATACTGGACTGAACCTCACTATATGGCACGGCCTGGCCTCAATCTTATATGAAACCATCTTGATCCTGGGATTACAGGTGTGAGGCACCACACCTAACATCAAGATTTACTTTATGGAAAAAGGGGACAAAAAGCAATACTGGGTAGAATATAAAATACTAAGGACATATAATTTATAATCACTAAAACATATCAAGTTAAAAATAAGAATTGGAGAAACAAAATATGAGCAAATCACTTTTCATAAGGGATTTAATGAATATGATACAGATCAAGACCTCGCTGGCCACAACTTGAAATAATTTAAGTAGAAACAAATAAAAAATACACCAGATCAATGAGACAAAAAGTAGGTTATTTTATATAATAAAGATAGACAAACCCCTATGCAACCTATTAAAGATGAGAATAAACATCCAAAGTAACACAATCAGAAATGAAAAGGGATACAGACACTACGGAAATCCACAGAATTCTTAGATCATACCAAAAAAACCAGTACTGCACAGAATTGTAAAACATAAATGAAATGGACACTTTTCTGGGTGGGTACCATTTACATCAATTAAATAATGCCTAGGTGAACAATTTCAATATGTATATACTCTTAAAGGAAAAAGAAGCTCCCGTAAAAAGCAAACAAAATATCCCAGGACAAATGGTGTTAATGAAGAATTCCATTACAACTTCCCTACTCTTCTAAGTGCTGCACATAATATAAACAGAAGGAACATTGCCAAAACTCTTTTTATGACTATGCAGTAAGATTGTCGCAAAAACAAAAAGAATCAACCGAGGAAGAGAATAAAAAACTAATCTCAATATTGAACATGAATGCAAAAATACTCTATCCCATCCTAGCTTGCCACCAAGGACTCCTATCCATCTGGAATGTGTTGATGTCCATCACCACAGTCTACTCCAGGGTGGAGTAGATATAAGAGACTCCAGAGCTGAGAAAACTAAGAGAAGACAGACCAAGAAAAAAACACAAGCACAGAGATAGCCGCAGCAAAGACCATACCAAGCAGGCAAGACTCTCCTAACAGGATTGGTACAAATGTGCATGCATTTATGTAAGAATACCTCCAACAATTTGAAAGACAGCATGATAGTATGAGAAGCCAGGGAATATACAACAGGAGAATTTGAACACCCTAATCCAGAGGTAGTACAAGAAATAGACTTTAAACATAAAATTATGAAAAATATAGGGACCATCAAAAAGAATGTAAAAAAACAACTTCAAACAAAAGGATGAGAAGAATAACAACAACTCTGAAGAAATGAAAAATCTATCAAAGAATCCCTGGGAAAGGAAACCAAGAAAAAGCAATCAAACTGGTAATGGAAAGATTTCAAGACTTGAAAACTGTAATGGAGGAAAAGGATTCAACAAAATTAGAGAATAAATCTTTCCCAACCTAAAAAATGATATTCCTATTAAGGTAAAAGAAGCATACAGAACACCAAATAGACTGAAACAGAAACCCTCACCGCATAATAATAAAAACACAAAAGATACAGTATTAAGAAAGAATATTAAGAGCAGCAAATACTTTATACTCACAGCAGGAATATATCATCAGGATGAAGTATCAATACCAAATATAAATTTCAGTAATATAAAAGCACCCACATCACTAGAAATAAATTTATGCCCGAAACCACACTAATAGTAGGAGACTGCAGCACTCCTCTCTCAATAATGGACAGGTCAACCAGACAGAAACATAACAGAGAAATAAGAGGAATAATGGAGATGATGAAATAAATGGACTTCAGAAATATCTGTAGAACATTCCGCCCTAATAGTAAAGCATATATCCTCTCACCTACTCATAGAACCTTCTCGAAAATTGACCACATACATGGATAACAAAGTGAACCTTATATGACACAAAAAAATTTTGCAGAGGCAGGCAGATCTCTATGAGTTCTAGGCAGGACTGGTCTACAAGAGCTACTTACAGGACAGGAACCAAAAGCTATAGAGAAACCCTGTCTTGAAAATCCAAACAAAAAAAATGGTAGGGGGGGTGATTGGGCTGGAGAGATGGATCAATGGTTAAGAGCATTGCCTGCTCTTCCAAAACTCCTGAGTTCAATTCCCGGCAACCACATGGTGGCTCACAACCATCTGTAATGATGTCTGGCGCCATCTTATAGCCTGCTGACACACACACAGACAGAATATCGCATACATGATAAATAAATTACCAAGAAAGTAAATATTTAAAAAAATTTTGCAAGCACATGAGCATTATCAGATGACCATGGATCAAAGTTGAAGTATAACAACTGTTATTACACCAAAGACAGACAAACTCATGGAAAGGGAACAGGCAACCACTAAACTGTACCTGGGTCAGGGAAGAAATAAAGAAATGAAAGTATTCCTTGAATTCAAAGAAAATAAAGACACAACGTAACCAAACTGAAAGTGGCGCTAGGAGGAAAATCCATCTTCTCAGCACCTCATGAAAAGGTCTATAAAGCTGACCACACTGTGGAACAAAGTAAACATACACAGAAAAAAACTGGAGTAATACACTGTGTCCTATCAAATGACCATGATTTAAAATTAGAACTTGACAACAACAGTACTATCAGAAATCCTACAAAACAATGGAAATTGAACAGCAAACTACTTAACCACGCATGGACCAATGAAAAATAAAATAAATACTTCCTAAAACTCAAGAAAAATGAAGGCACGTTGTACCCAAACCTATGTAACACAATGAAAGCAGTGCCAAGAGGAAACTTCCTAGCACAAACAGAAAGCTCACACTAGTGACTTAACAACACATGTGAATCGTCTCGAAAAAAAAAAGCAGACATGACCAGAATAAGTAGAAACAGAAAATAAAAAAATTGAGGGCGGAAATAAATTGAAACAAATAAATAATACAATGAATCAATGAGACAAAAAGCAGGTTATTTGACAAAATAAAGAAGATAAACAAACCCTAATGCAAACTAATAAAAGACAAGAGGGAACATCCAAACTAACACAATCAGAAATGAAAATGGATACATGACAACAGACACTAAGGAAATTCACAGAATCCTTAGATCGAACCACAGAAACCTGTACTCCACAAAATTGTGAAACATAAATGAAATGGACAATTTTCTGGCTAGTCAACATTTACCTAAAATAAAATGAGGCTTGGATGAGCAATTTAAATAGCCATATACTCTTAAAGGAAATCGAAGCTCTCATCAAAAGCAAACCAAATATCCCAGGGCCAAATGGTTTTAATGAAGAATTCCATCAGAACTTCCTGTACTCCTCCAAATGTTGCACAAAATATAACCAGAAGGAACATTGCCAGACTCGTTTTATGAGTATGCAGAGTCAGGGGAAAAATTCCTGGAGATCTGACAGCCAAACTAGCGAAAAAAGCAAACTCCAGATTCAATGACTCACCTTAAGACATACTGTGGAGAGCAACAAAGGAAAACCCCTGATGTCAGCCTCAGGCATCCATACATGCGTGAACGTGTATAACCATGTGCACCCCATTCCACATACACACACACCTAAGAATTTTCTCTGGATGTACTTTGTAGCATTCCTTGGGTAAGAATATGACCTCATACCTATTGCAGGATGATCAAGATCAGAGTTCTATTAACTTTATTATCAAAAAAATCTTAGCCAGGCGATGGTGGCACACGCCTTTAATCCCAGCACTCGGGAGGCAGAGGCAGGCAGATCTCTGTGAGTTCGAGGCCAGCCTGGTCTACAGAGCTAGTTCCAGGACAGGCTCCAAAAACACAGAGAAACCCTGTCTTGAAAAAACAAAAAAAAAAAAAAAAAGAAAGAAAAAAATCTTATAGATGTCATCCCTCGCCACTTAAGTACAAACTCTCCCCTATAGCAGAACTACACCATAGGAAATGAATATATCAAATTGTATTTATACCCCCGGGCTCCATACCACATGATTAGTTTGTTGGGCACAAATTATAATGATCATACTTCCTGTTTCTTGGAAGTTTGAGAAATTACTACATCATCACTGATATTACCTAGGAGAAAATGTTCTGCAAAAAAAATAATAGTCACTTTCAGCTTCTAAAACTTTTAAGACATTTATCTTTGGTCATATATAAAATACTGACCACTATACTAAGTGAAGAAACAAAAAAAACATATATGAAACTTTTCAAGTAAGAGTCTGAAATGCCTATGAAAACGGGAGCATTTCTTCTGGGTAGGTGCTGGCTGCTTCAATATGAACAGTCTTTAGACTCTGAACATTAAACCTCCATGGAGGCAATACTAACTGCAGAGCTCACTACACTGAGTCTGGCAGTTCTATCATACTACAATTAAAAGTCCTAAAAATACCAAAAGAGAATAATCATGAAAAACACTACAAAGTTTGAGTGAAGCGTTTCTATATTAACATCAACAAATGCATGAGGTCAATTTTTAAATCTGAAAAATTACATGGGGCTACTGAGAGAGCAAGCGTATTTGCCTTCATGAAGGATTTTTATTTAATTTAGACTCAATTCATTCTTCTTCTTCCCTGAGAATGTGGAGGGCATGGCCAAGCTTAACCTTTGATCTCCGCATAACCAATAAGGAGGAAATAAGCACCTCTACCAGGAAAAGGAAGAGTGAAGAGATGCAGCAGAGCAGGGATCTGCAACTAGCTGACCATGTACTAACGACCCAGGTAAAAACTAAGCTTTATGAAAGTGAGGGTGGAAAGAGTCCTAGGCTCTAAGATGGCTCATATGACAGGCACACCAGTGGATGTCATGCTCCCTGATGAGGACACTGCACATGGGCATCTCAACGCTGGCAGTGGTCCCAAAGTCTAGAAGTGTTTTACCCTAAAAGCATCAACTGCAATCAATTTCTAAGTCTGTTTTGCCTCTGTCCATGACAAGAACCAACTTGTTCCAAAATTCTATAAAATGTTTTTTCATGTTAAACTCTGCTGTTTACAGAAACATGAAAAAACAAGGACATGAATGCTGCTATCACATGATACTCATAATATTTTCAATCTCAAAGCCTTCGGATCCATGAAAGAAACCCAACACCGATAAAAGTCGACTATTTCAGGATGAGATCAGTGATGGCTTACGGCGAGTTGTCTAAAGGACAATTTCTGTCTTTGTGACACACACCCAGTTAATGTTAAACTAAAACAAACTCAGGTAGTAAGTGAACTAGGACAAAATATGCTTAAGACAGTCTAAAATTGTATAAAGACAGTTCACTAATATGTCTAAGTTTCTTTCTCATTTCTCTTCAAAGGAAATCTGTCATAAAAATACACACATTTTATCAAACACACTACACACTACACCAACACATACACACACGATACAAACACACTACACACACCATACTACACCAAACACATATACATACACACATCACACACTACACCACACACATACACACACCACACACATTACACACCACACACATACATATATACACAATACACATCACACTAAACCACATACATACACAACATCACACACGCCACACTATACCACACTACATCACACGTACCACACACATACATATACACACCACACACATCACACATACACTACACCACACACACACCTACACACATCACAATACACCACACACATACACATCACACACACACACTACACCACACACACATACACACACCACACACATAACACATACACTACACCACACATATACACGCACCACACACATCACACACACACCACACATACATACACACACCACACACACATTACACACCACACACACATCACACACACACACCACACACACACACCTACACACTACACCAAACACATACACACCACACACATCACACACCACACACACATCACACACACACACCACACACATACACACACCACACACATCACACATACATTACACCACACACATACACACACCACACACATCACACACACACCACACATACATACACACACCACACACATACATACACACCATCCACACACACACATACACACCACATACATCACACACATACTACACCACACACATACACACACACCACACATACATACACACACCACACACATACATATATACAACTAAACCACATACATACACACATCACACACTCCACACTATACCACACTACATCACATGTACCACACATACATATACACACCATCCACATCACACACATCTACACACTACACCACACACACATACCTACACACATCACAATACACCACACACACATACATACACATGACACACACCATACTACACCACACGTACCACACTAAACCACACACACATACACACACCACACACACACACATCACAATACACCACACACACATACATACACATGACACACACCATACTACACCACACATACCACACTAAACCACACACACCATACACACACATGCACACACTATAAAGAATCTTAAAGCAGTTAGACATGGGCATGGGCATAGTGGCACACACCTTTAATCTCAGCACTTGAGAGGCAGAGGCAGGCAGATCTCTTTGAGTTCAAGGCCAGCCTTGTCAACATAGAGAATTTCAGAACAGTCAAGGATACATTGAAATCGTGTCTCAAAAGTACAAAAGAAAAAAAAAACATCAGCAGCAAGTAGTTAGTTTAACCAATCCAGAGAATAAAGAAATTTTATGGAAAAATAAAGTAAAAATGAACACTGCCTAACTAAGGTTTTCATTAATCTTAAACATAGCCCAATTTCTTGCTATTTTTAGAAGAATTATTTACGTGTGTGAGTGCTTCTATTTGCATGTGTGCCTGCACGAAAGAAGAGGGCACCCGTTCCCATTACAGATGGTTGTGAGCCACCATGTGGTGGCCGGGACTCGAACCCAGGACCCCTGGAAGAGCAGCCAGTGCTCTTAACTGCTGACCACTCCTCTAGCCCCAACTCCTTGACATTTTAAGGCTAGAGATACTGTTCTATTTCTCCTTAAACCATACACCAAACAAAAAATAGCAAGTGAAACCAAAATTTTAAATCACAAAGATAACCACAGCTCCTCAAGAATGGCCTGAGTGCCAAGAATGTAGGATCCAAAAATTGTGTATACAAAAGTCAAATCTATATTTTTTTTTTCAAAAACAATGGATCATGTCAAAGCTTGAAAACATCACTTTCTTTGCACATGAAAAACATGTACGTTAATAAGACCTAACAGGAGATGTAAATATCTGGGTAGGGAAGGTCTACAATCACAGAACTTAGGAGGCGGAGGCAAGTGAATGCATCAAGTCCGAGCCAACGTGGGCCACACAGTAAGACCCTATCTCTGAAGAAAGACCAACTAACCAACAAGTGACCAGAGTAATCCCTGTAGCATTCTATAGCCATCTTCCAAGGTTTCAAAGATCACTTTCAGACTGTTTAACTTCAGCATGATGCAGAATGATAACAACAGCAAACATTTGGTTTCTGATGGTAATGACAACCTCTGAATTACTTTTATTTATTTATTTTACAGCCCGACTGCAGTTTCCCCTCCTTCCTCTCCTCTCATTCCCTCCCCCTCACCTCTGTGCCCCCAGTCTACTGTTTCTGCTGCATTACTTTTTAAGTTGTCTTTCCTATCCTTGTGAGCAAAATAAAAAATACAACACACAGATCTCACTCATTGTTTCTTTCCCTTAGCCTTTTCCTCAACTGTTAGATTTCCCCAAACACAGATGGAAATGTCCAGTATGAAGGAAGAAATGGAATGTTTTCACATTCGGTATTTAACTGGTAGCGATCCATTTTCATGATTCCATGCTGGGCTTAAACTTGCTATGCACAGTTTTTTTTTGTTAGAATTTATTTATTATGTATACAGTGTTTTTCCTACATATATGCTGCAAACCAGAAGAGGGCACCAGATCTCATTACAGATGGTTGTGAGCCACCATGTGGTTGCTGGGAATTGAACTCAGGACCTCTGGAAGAGCAATCAGTACTCTTAACCTCTGAGCCATCCCTCCAGCCCCTATACACAGTTTCTTATGTTTGTTTTTCTGGCTATTTTAGACAAATTTCTAAAATGAATTTATGAGTTCAAGCACTAAGACCTTTGAGAGAGTTACAAAAAATTGCATACTGCTTTTCAAAGCTAATAAATTGTACACTTTTATCTCTTTTGATCACTGCATCCTCAAAAACATTGGACATTTTTAGTGTTATAGTATTTGTGTTCTAATAAATAAAGTTTTACTGGAGATCAGAAGGCAAAGCAGCCACCCTAGTCAGCCCTACAGGCCAGGGAGTGGTGGCACATACCTTTAATCCCAGGACTCAGAAGACAGAGTTAGATGGATCTCTTTGAGTTCAAGGCTACCCTGGGCTACAGAAAATCAATCCACAAACAGATCCAGGTGGTGATGGTTCACACCTTTAATCCCAGCTTTTGGGAATCACACACCTTTAATGGAGAGAGGTGAAGACAGGAGCAATATGACTGGGCAGAGAGTAGAATATTTTTTGTTCGTCTGAGAGTTGGTAGAGATAAGATCTCTCTAGTTGCTTGACTGCTTTGCTTTTCTGATCTTCAACTTGAACCCAATATCTATCTCTAGGTTTTTATTATTCGTGCAACAGAAATTTCTCTTCCTAAAAGAAAATCAATTTAAGCACCAAAAGGAAGACCGAAGGACTGTTGGGGGATATCAGGAACAAAGCCCGTGTCTCACCCATACTAAACAAATACTCTACACTGAGTCACAGTCTCAGTACTCAAATGTTTCATCACGAGTTTACACATTTTAAAGGTGACTGCATTTGTCTGTGCTTCAACTGTACGAACTTTTAGTCACTTTTCCAGGATCCCCTAATATTAAGTTGCTATACCTCAACATAAAACTGCTGCTTGACATCCAGAAATTTAGTGTTTATACAGTCCAAAAAACCTTACTTACTGTAACTTTCCCACTATTTTTATTATTGGAAAATTCTTTTCCATTTTGACATAGCTATTGATATAGTTTCAGTGCCTTTGTTAAAGATACTACACATTTCAGACATAGACCTCAGGGAAATAGAGTTGGAACTGACCTGCAAGCCTCCTTCCCAAGGACTAGCTCTAGTAGTACCTGAAGATGCTATGCAAACTGCCAAAGGAAAAGAGAAATCAACATTCCTACCCAGCTATAAAACTTAGGAACCTCAGTGATACACGTGCTTGCACAACCGTGTTGAGCCTTTCACTGTGCTGGTGCTCTGACATGGGGATCAGACAAAAACTATCAGGATCAGTTTTCAGGAAACTGGAGACAGGCAGATGTCTGTGAGTTCAAGGCCAGCCTGGTTTACGTAGTGAGTACCAAGACAGCCGAAGCTGTAATGAGACCTTATCTCTCAATGATGTTTTCTTCATTTTACTGGCACACATACAGGTTTCTTTTAGTCTTTAAAACCAAATCTCACTTCTAAGACAAAGTGTGAGGTAGTCCCTTCTACTGCTAAATTATATAGAAGACAATTTTAATTATGTTGTCCTGTAGACAGAGCAAGGGTACCATTTGCTAAAAGTAATGGAGAAACTCGGGCACTTTGAGGACTCCTCAGAATAGCTACCTTATTTCCTTTGGAGGGAAACTGTAAAAGAGAAAGCATCAACTGAGGCCTGTTAGAAATCAGTAACCCTGGCATGCATGCTGCTTAGGTTTCATCAACTGTGACATCGAGAAAATGACTTTAGAATATAAGTTTATGCTGAAATAAGAAAACCACCTAGTTCAGAGATCAGTTTCCTCCCTCTTGTTGTTATGGCTACATGGAATGCACTTTTGCATTACGAAAGATGTCTGAGAGGTAACATAACTACCAACCACCCGTCCCTTCCTAAAAACTAATAAATATTGCAGAAACTCAAGAATGACCCAACATATTACCAAGTGGTCCTTCTGAGTTGTTGTGCCAGGATTACTAATTTCTAATAGGCCTCTGCTGTCGCTTCCCTCGACCCTAGTTATCCTCTTCAGGGAGAAGGCAGGTGAGATTCATCTTGATTCACCCCGTTGTCGACCAAATGTGGAAAATTCTTTAAGCACGGCTACTTTTCCATTTTGTCTACACACTGAAATCATCTGGGGAACTTTCAAAACCTTAACGCCCAAGTCACACCCCAACCATGCACATCATAATATCTAAGGGGTGGGTGGGGCCAGTCACCTATACTTTAAAAAGTGTCCAGTATGGTCCAAGATGAAGCCAAGGTTGATACCTGCTATGCTGGATCGCCCCTCTTGATTTCGAGTGACTTCTGCCATAAGTGAAATCAGAAAAGCCAACCTGGAGCAAGTCAGAACCACAGCCATGCTCAGAAGGTACAGTGGGATCCCAATCACGGGGACAGCACAAGTGCTGCGCTGAGCTCCACCAAGGGTTACCCCGCGCCTCACTGGAGGACCATGCCCTTCCAGCAAAAATAAGTCGGCTAATTTTAAAGGTACCATTTGTCTCTACTCATTAGAATTTTCTTCAAAAAAAAAGGCAAATCTCTTGAGAAGGACAGAAAATGTGTACACCCTGGCCCAACACGAACAAAGGAGCTCTAAACCCCTGGCTGCCTAGAAAGCACCTGCCAACCTCTAGGCGGGGAAGCGCCCAGCCCACAGTCATTGCACCTGCCAAGCCTTGCCCGCCCCTCCTACCTTCCAGCAGCTCGTCCAACCTGGTGATCCTCCGACTGCCGTCTATGGTGTAGATTGTGCGGACGCCCTGAGGCAGGTTCACATTGTCAGACAGCGAGCAGGTCAGCTCTGTGAGAAGCGAATCAAAGGAACTGAAGCTATCATTGGAGGTGGCAAAGACCAGGCCATTGAAGTAGCAGTCCCCATTCCGGTAGAAGCGTGCCTTCTTGGCCTTCTTCTCAAAGCTTTAGGCCTGCAAAGTCCGCGTGCGGTAGAAGCTGCAGTGTGCACTGTGCGCCGGGCTGGGGATGAGCCCATTGCAATTGGGGCCAGAGATGCTGCTGCCCCCGGAGGAGCTCCCAGACCCTCTCCACAACCGTGGCCGCAGCCTTTTGTCCCGTTCTTCAAAATGCTCCAGCTCAATGCTCCTGGTGCTGGCCGTCGCGGCTGCTCAGAGAAAGCTCTCCACAAATAAATAAATTAATGAAGGAACGTCCCCACAGCCCCAGCCGCAGCGTGCCGTGATCTGGGCGCTCTGGCCTTAAAGCATTGGGACACCTGGCTCGAGCACGAGGGCCTTGCTCACAGGTGGGCCCCGTTCAGCCCTAGTGATGCCCCACCTCTAGCCACGCCCTAAGTACACCTTTATGGCACAACAGGACTTAATGGGGATTTGACACTGGCATGATATGCTCCTCCCTCTGGGCCTCTCCGCTGCCGCCCCGCGCCCTCCCTCAGCACCGTGTGACCCTGTTCACCCTCCGCCCCCTCCGCGCCCCGTACCAGCTCCAGCGGCGGCTGCAGGTCACAGGTGGTGCTTTCTCCGCTGTTCTGAAGTGCACCAACTAGATATTTACTAATGCTAATGGCGTTTGGTTCTTGTTTTGGGTTTGGGGAAGGGGGAACCGAGGGAGCCTTGCCTGTGCATGTGTATTTTAGACATATAGACACCACCATGTCAAAAGACCCAATGCCTCAGTTCCGCGGGAATAGATGAACTTTCCTCCACCCCACCAGCACAGGGAGCTTCAGTGTAGTGATGTTTTGTTTGGTTTTGTGTTTTTTCTTCAGCTTTCACCCCTGATAAGTGACTTCAGCTGTTTCTTATATAGAGCAATTAGAAGCCAGGTGGTAGTGATGCACACTTTAAATCCCAGCATTCGGGAGGCAGAAGCAGGCGGTTCTCAGAGGAGGTCACCAGTTTCAGTCAAGGTAAGGGAATACTGTGGGAGTGTGACACTGTTCGCCCTCCGCCCATAAAAGCAAGAAGAGTTAAGGGACCCTTCCATTTAAGGTCACTGAGTTCAGACTGGCAAAACCAAGAATCCCATCTGATACCCAGATCACCCTCCCTGCACAAACTCTCATTCCATAGTCTTCAGCTCCTCAAAAACTCATTCAGTCTTCAAAATGAGTTTGATGTGTCTGAGTGTGAAGCCAAACAGAGAACAAAAGATATGTGTTCAGCCATGCTGTTTCTAATCAACACCCTGGCTTTGGTGCACACCCACCATTAAAATCACATAAAATGGCAATAAAGTTTCCACAATATATTGCTCACAGTATGATCCATTCTTCTGAGTCACAGGTCCTCTTTCAGAACAAAAAATGGTATGATTACTCTACCGAGCTGTACCATATCCTAAAGCCTGCAAGTCTTAGCCATATACTCATAAAAGGCATTTGTAAGAAGAGTTTGATACAAAGGTAGCTTTTCCATAACTAAATCTCAGTGATCTCCCTAGGAAGCACAAATAACTCTAATACCCAAGTGCCAATATTGAAGTTACCCCAATTTTAGTGATTGGCCATTAAAGCAAGAAATGTTAAGGGACCCATCCAAGGTCACTGAGTTCGGCCTGGCAACTGATACCCAGATCACACTCCCTGCACAAACTCTCATTCTATTGCCTTCAGAACCTCAAAAACTCGTTCAGTCCTCAGAATGAGTACAATGCCCCTGAGTGTAATACCCAAGGGCCTATATTGCACTGACCCCAAATTTTAGTGATTGGCCATTAAACCTAGAAAAGTTAAGGGACCCTTCCATTTAAGGTCACTGAATTCGGACTGGCAACACCAAGAATCCCATCTCATACACAGATCACAATCCCTGCACAAACTCTCATTCTATTGCCATAAAAACTCGTTCAGTCCTCAAAATGAGTTCAATGCTTCTGAGTTTGAAGCTAAACAGAGAACAAACGATATAGAACTCGTTCAGTCCTCAGAATGAGTACAATGCCTCTGAGTGTAATACCCAAGTGCCAATATTGCACTGACTCCAAATTTTAGTGATTGTCCTCAAAATGAGTTCAATGCTTCTGAGTGTGAAGCCAAACAGAGAACAAACGATATGTGTTCATCCGTGCTGTTTCTAAAAAACACCCTGGCTTTGGTCAACACCCAACATTAAAATCATTTAAAATGCATATAACTTCTTCCACAATATATAAATTACAGTATGATCTACATTTCATGAGTCATTGGTCCTCTTTCAACACACATGGCATGAATCCTTTACAGAGCTGTACTATATCCTGAAGCCATCATTTATTTGCCACATAATTATAAAAGGCATTTGTGCGAAGGGTTCGATTCAAAAGGAGATTTCCAATAACTAATTTTCAACGATCTCTCTTGGAAGCCGAAATAAATGTAATACCCCAGTGCCAATACTGCAGTGACCACAAATTTTTAGTGATTCGCCATTAAATCCAGAAGAGTAAAAGGACCCTTGCATTTAAAGTCACTGATTTCGGACTGGCAACACCAAGAATCCCATCTCATACACAGATCACAATCCTGCACAAACTCTCATTCTATTGCCTTCAGCTCCTCAAATACTCGTTCAGTCCTCAGAATGAGTACAATGCCTCTGAGTGTAATACCCAAGGGCCAGTATTGCACTGACCCCAAATTTTAGTGATTGGCCATTAAACCTAGAAGAGTTAAGGGACCCTTCCATTTAAGTTCACTGAATTCGGACTGGCAACACCAAGAATCCCATCTCATACCCAGATCACAATCCCTGCACAAACTCTCATTCTATTGCCTTCAGCTCCTCAAAAACTCGTTCAGTCCTTAAAATGAGTTCAATGCTTCTGAGTATGAAGCCAAACAGAGAAGAAATGATATGTGTTCATCCGTGCTGTTTCTAATCAACACCCTCGCATTGGTGCACACACCCAACATTAAAATCACTTAAAATGCCAATAAAGTCTTCCACAATATATCACTCACAGAATGATCCTTTTGAGTCACTGGTCCTCTTTCAACACAAAACATGGTATGATTACTCTACCGAGCTGAACCATATCATAAAGCCTTCAAGTATTAGCCATATACTCATAAAAGGCATTTGTAAGAAGAGTTCGATACAAAGGTAGCTTTTCCATAACTAAATCTCACTGATCTCCCTAGGAAGCACAAATAACTCTAATACCCATTGTCAATATTGAAGTTACCCCAAATTTTAGTGATTAGCCATTAAAGCAAGAAATGTTTAGGGACCCATCCAAGGTCACTGAGTTCGGACTGGCAACACCAAGAATCCCATCTCATACACAGATCACAATCCTGCACAAACTCTCATTCTATTGCCTTCAGCTCCTCAAATACTCGTTCAGTCTTCAGAATGAGTACAATGCCCCTGAGTGTAATACCCAAGGGCCTATATTGCACTGACCCCAAATTTTAGTGATTGGCCATCAAACCTAGAAAAGTTAAGGGACCCTTCCTTTTAAGTTCACTGAATTCGGACTGGCAACACCAAGAATCCCATCTCATACACAGATGACAATCCCTGCACAAACTCTCATTCTATTGCCTTCAGCTCCTCAAAAACTCGTTCAGTCCTCAAAATGAGTTCAATGCTTCTGAGTGTGAAGCCAAACAGAGAACAAACGATATGTGTTCATCCGTACTGTTTCTAAAAAACACCCTGGCTTTGGAGAACACCCGACATTAAAATCACTTAAAAATGCCAATAACTTCTTCCACAATATATAAATTACAGTATGATCTACATTTTATGGGTCATCGGTCCTCTTTCAACAAACATCGCATGAATCCTTTACCGAGCTGTACTATATCCTGAAGCCATCATGTGTTTGCCACATAATTATAGAAGGCATTTGTGTGAAGGGTTCCATTCAAAAGGAGCTTTCCCATAACTAAATCTCAACGATCTCCTTGGAAGCCAAAATAAATGTAATACCCCAGTGCCAATACTGCAGTGACCACAAATTTTTAGTGATTCGCCATTAAACCCAGAAGAGTAAAAGGAACCTTCCATTTAAGGTCACTGAGTTCGGACTGGCAACACCAAGAATCCCATCTCATACACAGATCACAATCCTGCACTAACTCTCATTCTATTTCCTACAGGTCCTCAAATACTCGTTCAGTCCTCAGAATGAGTACAATGCCTCTGAGTGTAATACCCAAGGGCCAATATTGCACTGACCCCAAATTTTAGTGATTGGCCATCAAACCTAGAAAAGTTAAGGGACCCTTCCATTTAAGTTCACTGAATTCGGACTGGCAACACCCAGATCACCCTTCCTGCACAAACTCTCATTCCATAGTCTTCAGCTCCTCAAAAACTCATTCAGTCCTCAAAATGATTTCAATGCATCTGAGTGTAAAGTAAAACAGAGGAGAACAATCGATATGTGTTCATCCGTGCTGTTTCTAATCAACACCCTCGCATTGGTGCACACACCCAACATTAAAATCAATAAAGTCTTCCACATTATATCACTCACAGAATGATCCTTCTGAGTCACTGGTCCTCTTTCAACACAAAACATGGTATGATTACTCTACCGAGCAGAACCATATCATAAAGCCTTCAAGTATTAGCCATATACTCATAAAAGGCATTTGTAAGAAGAGTTCGATACAAAGGTAGCTTTTCCATAACTAAATCTCACTGATCTCCCTAGGAAGCACAAATAACTCTAATACCCATTGTCAATATTGAAGTTACCCCAAATTTTAGTGATTAGCCATTAAAGCAAGAAATGTTTAGGGACCCATCCAAGGTCACTGAGTTCGGACTGGCAACACCAAGAATCCCATCTCATACACAGATCACAATCCTGCACAAACTCTCATTCTATTGCCTTCAGCTCCTCAAATACTCGTTCAGTCTTCAGAATGAGTACAATGCCCCTGAGTGTAATACCCAAGGGCCTATATTGCACTGACCCCAAATTTTAGTGATTGGCCATCAAACCTAGAAAAGTTAAACGACCCTTCCTTTTAAGTTCACTGAATTCGGACTGGCAACACCAAGAATCCCATCTCATACACAGATGACAATCCCTGCACAAACTCTCATTCTATTGCCTTCAGCTCCTCAAAAACTCGTTCAGTCCTCAAAATGAGTTCAATGCTTCTGAGTGTGAAGCCAAACAGAGAACAAACGATATAGAACTCATTCAGTCCTCAGAATGGGTCCAATGCCTCTGAGTGTAATTCCCAAGGGCCAATATTGCACTGACCCCAAATTTTAGTGATTGTCCTCAAAATGAGTTCAATGCTTCTGAGTGTGAAGCCAAACAGAGAACAAACGATATGTGTTCATCAGTACTGTTTCTAAAAAACACCCTGGCTTTGGAGAACACCCCACATTAAAATCACTTAAAAATGCCAATAACTTCTTCCACAATATATAAATTACAGTATGATCTACATTTTATGGGTCATTGGTCCTCTTTCAACAAACATCGCATGAATCCTTTACCGAGCTGTACTATATCCTGAAGCCATCATGTATTTGCCACATAATTATAGAAGGCATTTGTGTGAAGGGTTCCATTCAAAAGGAGCTTTCCCATAACTAAATCTCAACGATCTCCTTGGAAGCCAAAATAAATGTAATACCCCAGTGCCAATACTGCAATGACCACAAATTTTTAGTGATTCGCCATTAAACCCAGAAGAGTTAAAGGACCCTTCCATTTAAGGTCACTGAGTTCGGACTGGCAACACCAAGAATCCCATCTCAAACACAGATCACAATCCTGCACAAACTCTCATTCTATTGCCTTCAGCTCATCAAATACTCGTTCAATCCTCAGAATGAGTACAATGCCTCTGAGTGTAATACCCAAGGGCCAGTATTGCACTGACCCCAAATTTTAGTGCTTGGCCATTAAACCTAGAAGAGTAAAAGGACCCTTCCATTTAAGGTCACTGAGTTCGGACTGGCAACGCCAAGAATCCCATCTCATAAACAGATCACAATCCTGCACTAACTCTCAATCTATTGCCTTCAGCTCCTAAAATACTCGTTCAGTCCTCAGAATGAGTACAATGCCTCTGAGTGTAATACCCAAGGGCCAATATTGCACTGACCGCAAATTTTAGTGATTGGCCATCAAACCTAGAAAAGTTAAGGGACCCTTCCTTTTAAGTTCACTGAATTCGGACTGGCAACACCAAGAATCCCATCTCATACACAGATGACAATCCCTGCACAAACTCTCATTCTATTGCCTTCAGCTCCTCAAAAACTCGTTCAGTCCTCAAAATGAGTTCAATGCTTCTGAGTGTGAAGCCAAACAGAGAACAAACGATATAGAACTCATTCAGTCCTCAGAATGGGTCCAATGCCTCTGAGTGTAATTCCCAAGGGCCAATATTGCACTGACCCCAAATTTTAGTGATTGTCCTCAAAATGAGTTCAATGCTTCTGAGTGTGAAGCCAAACAGAGAACAAACAATATGTGTTCATCCGTGCTGTTTCTACAAAACACCCTGTCTTTGGTGAACAACCAACATTAAAATCACTTAAAAATCCCAATAACTTCTTCCACAATATATAAATTACAGTATGATCTACATTTTATGAGACATTGGTCCTCTTTCAACACTCATGGCGTGAATCCTTTACCGAGGTGTACTATATCCTGAAACCATCATGTATTTGCCACATAATTATAGACGGCATTTGTGTGAAGGGTTCCATTCAAAAGGAGCTTTCCCATAACTAAATCTCAAGGATCTCTCTTGGAAGCCCAAATAAATGTAATACCCCAGTGCCAATACTGCAATGACCACAAATTTTTAGTGATTCGCCATTAAACCCAAAAGAGTTAAAGGACCCTTCCATTTAAGGTCACTGAGTTCGGACTGGCAACACCAAGAATCCCATCTCATACGCAGATCACAATCCTGCACAAACTCTCATTCTATTGCCTTCAGCTCCTCAAATACTCGTTCAATCCTCAGAATGAGTACCATGCCTCTGAGTGTAATACCCAAGGGCCAATATTGCACTGACCCCAAATTTTAGTGATTGGCCATTAAACCTAGAAAAGTTAAGGGACCCTTCCATTTAAGTTCACTGAATTCGGACTGGCAACACCAAGAATTCCATCTCATACACAGATGACAATCCCTGCACAAACTCTCATTCCATAGTCTTCAGCTCCTCAAAAACTCATTCAGTCCTCAAAATGAGTTCAATGCATCTGAGTGTGAAGACAAGCAGAGGAGAACAAACGATATGTGTTGAGCCGTGCTGTTTCTAATCAACACCCTCGCATTGGTGCACACACCCAACATTTAAATCACTTAAAATGCCAATAAGGTCTTCCACAATATATCACTCACAGAATGATCCTTCTGAGTCACTGGTCCTCTTTCAACACAAAACATGGTATGATTACTCTACCGAGCTGTACCATATCCTAAAGCCTGCAAGTATTAGCCATATACTCATAAAAGGCATTTGTAAGAAGAGTTCGATACAAAGGTAGCTTTTCCATAACTAAATCTCACTGATCTCCCTAGGAAGCACAAAAACTCTAATACCCAAGTGCCAATATTGCAGTTACCCCAAATTTTAGTGATTGTCCATTAAAGCAAGAAATGTTAAGGGACCCATCCAAGGTCACTGAGTTCGGCCTGGCAACATCAGGCCGGGAATCTTGGGAGACTGAGTCTGTCCGAACATGACCCGTGGGGACCCCACGTCCCGCCCCGGACCCCAGCCACCCGGGGTCCCCCATAGACCCCGAGTGCCGGGTCACCCCGACCCCTCCCTGGCCCTGGAGACACCCCACCCCCCGGGTCCGCTGATCCCTAGTGATGCCCCACCTCTAGCCACGCCCTAAGTACACCTTTAAGGCACAACAAGACTTAATGGGGTTTTGACACTGGCATGGTATGCTCCTCCCTCTGGGCCTCTTCGCCGCCGCCGCCCTGTGCCCTCCCTCAGCACCGTGTGACCCTGTTCACCCTCCGCCCCCTCCGTGCCCTGTACCAGCTCCAGCGGCGGCTGCAGGTCACAGGTGGTGCTTTCTCCGCTGTTTATCCACTGTTCTGTTAATATTTCGGCATTTTTTCTTTTGCCACAGGCTGTCGAAGGCAGGGGCCCGGGCATCATGGGAAATCGAGTTCCCTTTGCATTCTGCACATTCACGGACTACAGGCAAAATGGCCGCCGCAGAGAATCATGGGAGATGTATTTCAGAGCAGGGAACGGGCTCCAAGAGCCCCGGGGAGTGGCACGGCCGTCCCTTCGCGACGAGGGGTGTGGGGGCGGACACGCCGCGTGGAGAACCCACGCCCCTCCCCCGGACCCCAGCCGCGATTAGTACCCAAGAGAGAGCAGGGTGGTGGTGGCGCAGGCCTTTAATCCCAGCACTCAGGAGGCAGAGGCAGGTGTATCTCTTTGAGTTCGAGGCCAGGCAGTTCCAGATAGCAGAGCTAAGAGACTTCTGGATTAGGCATTCGAATGTGGGGTCTTCCATTTAAATGAAGTTCGAAGGACAGAGAGAGTGAGGTACGGAGTCCTGTGCATCATTCACAATGATGTTTCCGTGCTGGTCCCAAATCACCACCCATGCGGTTTCTGGAGCCCTTTAGGGGCTGTTCTGAAGTGCACCAACTAGATATTTACTAATGCTAATGGCGTTTGGTTCTTGTTTTGGGTTTGGGGAAGGGGGAACCGAGGGAGCCTTGCCTGTGCATGTGTATTTTAGACATATAGACACCACCATGTCAAAAGACCCAATGCCTCAGATCCGCGGGAATAGATGAACTTCCCTCCACCCCACCAGCACAGGGAGCTTCAGTGTAGTGATTGTTTGTGTTTTGTGTTTTTTCTTCAGCTTTCACCCCTGATAAGTGACTTCAGCTGTTTCTTATATAGAGCAATTAGAAGCCAGGTGGTAGTGATGCACACATTAAATCCCAGCACTCGGGAGGCAGAAGCAGGCGGATCTCAGAGGAGGTCGCCAGTTTCAGTCAAGGTAAGGGAATACTGTGGGAGTGTGTTGGTCTGTCTATGTGTGACACTGTTCGCCCTCCGCCCATTAAAGCCAGAAGAGTTAAGGGACCCTTCCATTTAAGGTCACTGAGTTCGGACTGGCAACACCAAGAATCCCATCTCATACACAGATCACAATCCCTGCACAAACTCTCATTCTATTGCCTTCAGCTCCTCAAACACTCGTTCAGTCCTCAAAATGAGTTCAATGCATCTGAGTGTGAAGCCAAACAGAGAACAAACGATATGTGTTCATCCGTGCTGTTTCTAATCAACACCCTCGCATTAGTGCACACACCCAACATTAAAATCACTTAAAATGCCAATAAGGTCTTTCACAATATATCACTCACAGATTGATCCTTCTGAGTCACTGGTCCTCTTTCAACACAAAACATGGTATGATTACTCTACCGAGCTGTACGATATCCTAAAGCCTGCTAGTATTAGTCATATACTCATAAAAGGCATTTGTAAGAAGTGTTCGATACAAAGGTAGCTTTTCCATAACTAAATCTCACTGATCTCCCTAGGAAGCACAAATAACTCTAATACCCAAGTGCCAATATTGAAGTTACCCCAAATTTTAGTGATTGGCCATAAAAGCAAGAAATGTTAAGGGACCCATCCAAGGTCACTGAGTCCGGCCTGGCAACTGATACACAGATCACACTCCCTGCACAAATTCTCATTCTATTGCCTTCAGTTCCTCAAAAACTCGTTCAGTCCTCAGAATGAGTACAATGCCTCTGAGTGTAATACCCAAGGGCCAATATTGCACTGACCCCAAATTTTAGTGATTGGCCATCAAACCTAGAAATGTTAAGGGACCCTTCCATTTAAGTTCACTGAATTCGGACTGGCAACACCAAGAATCCCATCTCATACCCAGATCACCCTCCCTGCACAAACTCTCATTCTATTGCCTTCAGCTCCTCAAAAACTCGTTCAGTCCTCAAAAACTTGTTCAGTCCTCAAAATGAGTTCAATGCTTCAGAGTGTGAAGCCAAACAGAGAACAAACGATATGTGTTCATCCGTGCTGTTTCTAAAAAACACCCTGGCTTTGGTGAACACCAAACATTAAAATCACTTAAAAATGCCAATAACTTCTTCCACAATATATAAATTACAGTATGATCTACATTTTATGGGTCATTGGTCCTCTTTCAACAAACATCGCATGAATCCTTTACCGAGCTGTACTATATCCTGAAGCCATCATGTATTTGCCACATAATTATAGAAGGCATTTGTGTGAAGGGTTCCATTCAAAAGGAGCTTTCCCATAACTAAATCTCAACGATCTCCTTGGAAGCCAAAATAAATGTAATACCCCAGTGCCAATACTGCAATGACCACAAATTTTTAGTGATTCGCCATTAAACCCAGAAGAGTTAAAGGACCCTTGCATTTAAGGTCACTGAGTTCGGACTGGCAACACCAAGAATCCCATCTCATACACAGATCATAATCCCTGCAAAAACTCTCATTCTATTGCCTTCAGCTCCTCAAAAACTCGTTCAGTCCACAAAATGAGTTCAATGCTTCTGAGTGTGAAGCCAAACAGAGAACAAACGATATGTGTTCATCCGTGCTGTTTCTAAAAAAACACCCTGGCTTTGGTGAACACCAAACATTAAAATCACTTAAAAATGCCAATAACTTCTTCCACAATATATAAATTACAGTATGATCTACATTTTATGAGTCATTGGTCCTCTTTCAACACACATGGCGAGAATCCTTTACCGAGCTGTACTATATCCTGAAACCATCATGTATTTGCCACATAATGATAGAAGGCATTTGTGTGAAGGGTTCGTGTCAAAAGGAGATTTCCCATAACTAAATCTCAACGATCTCTCTTGGAAGCCCAAATAAGTGTAATACCCCAGTGCCAATACTGCAGTGACCACAAACTCTCATTCTATTGCATTCAGCTCCTCAAAAACTCGTTCAGTCCTCAAAAACTTGTTCAGTCCTCAAAATGAGTTCAATGCTTCAGAGTGTGAAGCCAAACAGAATACAAACGATATGTGTTCATCTGTGCTGTTTCTAAAAAACACCCTGGCTTTGGTGAACACCCAACATTAAAATCACTTAAAAATGCCAATAACATCTTCCACAATATATAAATTACAGTATAATCTACGTTTCATAAGTCACTGGTCCTCTTTCAACACACATGGCATGAATCCTTTACCGCGCTGTACTATATCCTGAAGCCATCATGTATTTGCCACATAATTATAGAAGGCATTTGTGCGAAGGGTTCGAGTCAAAAGGAGCTTTCCCATAACTAAATCTCAACGATCTCTCTTGGAAGCCCATATAAATGTAATACCCCAGTGCCAATACTGGAGTGACCACAAATTTTTAGTGATTCGACATTAAACCCAGAAGAGTTAAAGGACCCTTGCATTTAAGGTCACTAAGTTCGGACTGGCAACACCAAGAATCCCATCTCATAAACAGATCACAATCCTGCACAAACTCTCATTCTATTGCATTCAGCTCCTCAAAAACTCGTTCAATCCTCAGAATGAGTACAATGCCTCTGAGTGTAATACCCAAGGGCCAATATTGCACTGACCCCAAATTTTAGTGATTGGCCATCAAACCTAGAAAATTAAGGGACCTTTCCATTTAAGTTCACTGAATTCGGACTGGCAATACCAATTATCCCATCTGATACCCAGATCACCCTCCTTGCACAAACTCTCCTTCCATAGTCTTCAGCTCCTCAAAAACTCATTCAGTCCTCAAAATGAGTTCAATGCATCTGAGTGTGAAGTAAAGCAGAGGAGAACAAATGATATGTGTTCAGCCGTGCTGTTTCTAATCAACACCCTCGCATTGGTGCACACACCCAACATTAAAATCACTTAAAATCCAATAAAGTCTTCCACAATATATCACTCACAGAATGATCCTTCTGAGTCACTGGTCCTCTTTCAACACAAAACATGGTATGATTACTATACCGAGCTGTACGATATCCTAAAGCCTCCAAGTATTAGCCATATACTCATAAAAGGCATTTGTAAGAAGAGTTCGATACAAAGGTAGCTTTTCCATAACTAAATCTCACTGATCTCCCTAGGAAGCACAAATAACTCTAATACCCAAGGGCCAATATTGAAGTTACCCCAAATTTTAGTGATTGGCCATTAAAGCAAGAAATGTTTAGGGACCCATCCAAGGTCACTGAGTTCGGCCTGGCAACTGATACACAGATCACAATCCTGCACAAACTCTCATTCTATTGCCTTCAGCTCCTCAAAAACTCGTTCCGTCCTCAAAATGAGTTCAATGCTTCTGAGTGTGAAGCCAAACAGAGAACAAACGATATGTGTTCATCCGTACTGTTTCTAAAAAACACCCTGGCTTTGGAGAACACCCCACATTAAAATCACTTAAAAATGCCAATAACTTCTTCCACAATATATAAATTACAGTATGATCTACATTTTATGGGTAATTGGTCCTCTTTCAACAAACATGGCATGAATCCTTTACCGAGCTGTACTATATCCTGAAGCCATTATGTATTTGCCACATAATTATAGAATGCATTTGTGTGAAGAGTTCCATTCAAAAGGAGCTTTCCCATAACTAAATCTCAACGATCTCCTTGGAAGCCAAAATAAATGTAATACCCCAGTGCCAATACTGCAATGACCACAAATTTTTAGTGATTCGCCATTAAACCCAGAAGAGTTAAAGGACCCTTCCATTTAAGGTCACTGAGTTCGGACTGGCAACACCAAGAATCCCATCTCATACACAGATCACAATCCTGCACAAACTCTCATTCTATTGCCTTCAGCTCCTCAAATACTCGTTCAATCCTCAGAATGAGTACAATGCCTCTGAGTGTAATACCCAAGGGCCAATATTGCACTGACCCCAAATTTTAGTGATTGGCCATTAAACCTAGAAGAGTTAAGGGACCCTTCCATTTAAGTTCACTGAATTCGGACTGGCATCAAAAGAATCCCATCTCATACCCAGATCACAATCCCTGCACAAACTCTCATTCTATTGCCTTCAGCTCCTCAAAAACTCGTTCAGTCCTCAAAATGAGTTCAATGCTTCTGAGTGTGAAGCCAAACAGAGAACAAACGATATAGAACTCATTCAGTCCTCAGAATGAGTACAATGCCTCTGAGTGTAATACCAATATTGCACTGACCCCAAATTTTAGAGATTGTCCTCAAAATGAGTTCAATGCTTCTGAGTGTGAAGCCAAAAAGAGAACAAACAATATGTGTTCATCCGTGCTGTTTCTACAAAACACCCTGGCTTTGGTGAACACCCAACATTAAAATCACTTCAAAATGCCAATAACTTCTTCCACAATATATAAATTACAGTATGATTTACATTTTATGAGACATTGGTCCTCTTTCAACACACATGGCGTGAATCCTTTTCCGAGGTGTACTATATCCTGAAACCATCATGTATTTGCCACATAATTATAGAAGGCATTTGTGTGAAGGGTTCCATTCAAAAGGAGCTTTCCCATAACTAAATCTCAACGATCTCTCTTGGAAGCCCAAATAAATGTAATACCCCAGTGCCAATACTGCAATGACCACAAATTTTTAGTGATTCGCCATTAAACCCAGAAGAGTAAAAGGACCTTTCCATTTAAGATCACTGAGTTCGGACTGGCAACACCAAGAATCCCATCTCATACACAGATCACAATCCCTGCACAAACTCTCATTCTATTGCCTTCAGCTCCTCAAAAACTCGTTCAGTCCTCAATATGAGTTCAATGCTTCTGAGTGTGAAGCCAAACAGAGAACAAACGATATGTGTTCATCCGTGCTGTTTCTAAAAAACACCCTGGCTTTGGTGAACACCAAACATTAAAATCACTTAAAAATGCCAATAACTTCTTCCACAATATATAAATTACAGTATGATCTACATTTTATGGGTCATTGGTCCTCTTTCAACAAACATCGCATGAATCCTTTATCGAGCTGTACTATATCCTGAAGCCATCATGTATTTGCCACATAATTATAGAAGGCATTTGTGTGAAGGGTTCCATTCAAAAGGAGCTTTCCCATAACTAAATCTCAACGATCTCCTTGGAAGCCAAAATAAATGTAATACCCCAGTGCCAATACTGCAATGACCACAAATTTTTAGTGATTCGCCATTAAACCCAGAAGAGTTAAAGGACCCTTGCATTTAAGGTCACTGAGTTCGGACTGGCAACACCAAGAATCCCATCTCATACACAGATCATAATCCCTGCAAAAACTCTCATTCTATTGCCTTCAGCTCCTCAAAAACTCGTTCAGTCCACAAAATGAGTTCAATGCTTCTGAGTGTGAAGCCAAACAGAGAACAAACGATATGTGTTCATCCGTGCTGTTTCTAAAAAACACCCTGGCTTTGGTGAACACCAAACATTAAAATCACTTAAAAATGCCAATAACTTCTTCCACAATATATAAATTACAGTATGATCTACATTTTATGAGTCATTGGTCCTCTTTCAACACACATGGCGAGAATCCTTTACCGAGCTGTACTATATCCTGAAACCATCATGTATTTGCCACATAATGATAGAAGGCATTTGTGTGAAGGGTTCGTGTCAAAAGGAGATTTCCCATAACTAAATCTCAACGATCTCTCTTGGAAGCCCAAATAAGTGTAATACCCCAGTGCCAATACTGCAGTGACCACAAACTCTCATTCTATTGCATTCAGCTCCTCAAAAACTCGTTCAGTCCTCAAAAACTTGTTCAGTCCTCAAAATGAGTTCAATGCTTCAGAGTGTGAAGCCAAACAGAATACAAACGATATGTGTTCATCTGTGCTGTTTCTAAAAAACACCCTGGCTTTGGTGAACACCCAACATTAAAATCACTTAAAAATGCCAATAACATCTTCCACAATATATAAATTACAGTATAATCTACGTTTCATAAGTCACTGGTCCTCTTTCAACACACATGGCATGAATCCTTTACCGCGCTGTACTATATCCTGAAGCCATCATGTATTTGCCACATAATTATAGAAGGCATTTGTGCGAAGGGTTCGAGTCAAAAGGAGCTTTCCCATAACTAAATCTCAACGATCTCTCTTGGAAGCCCATATAAATGTAATACCCCAGTGCCAATACTGGAGTGACCACAAATTTTTAGTGATTCGACATTAAACCCAGAAGAGTTAAAGGACCCTTGCATTTAAGGTCACTAAGTTCGGACTGGCAACACCAAGAATCCCATCTCATAAACAGATCACAATCCTGCACAAACTCTCATTCTATTGCATTCAGCTCCTCAAAAACTCGTTCAATCCTCAGAATGAGTACAATGCCTCTGAGTGTAATACCCAAGGGCCAATATTGCACTGACCCCAAATTTTAGTGATTGGCCATCAAACCTAGAAAATTAAGGGACCTTTCCATTTAAGTTCACTGAATTCGGACTGGCAATACCAATTATCCCATCTGATACCCAGATCACCCTCCTTGCACAAACTCTCCTTCCATAGTCTTCAGCTCCTCAAAAACTCATTCAGTCCTCAAAATGAGTTCAATGCATCTGAGTGTGAAGTAAAGCAGAGGAGAACAAATGATATGTGTTCAGCCGTGCTGTTTCTAATCAACACCCTCGCATTGGTGCACACACCCAACATTAAAATCACTTAAAATCCAATAAAGTCTTCCACAATATATCACTCACAGAATGATCCTTCTGAGTCACTGGTCCTCTTTCAACACAAAACATGGTATGATTACTATACCGAGCTGTACGATATCCTAAAGCCTCCAAGTATTAGCCATATACTCATAAAAGGCATTTGTAAGAAGAGTTCGATACAAAGGTAGCTTTTCCATAACTAAATCTCACTGATCTCCCTAGGAAGCACAAATAACTCTAATACCCAAGGGCCAATATTGAAGTTACCCCAAATTTTAGTGATTGGCCATTAAAGCAAGAAATGTTTAGGGACCCATCCAAGGTCACTGAGTTCGGCCTGGCAACTGATACACAGATCACAATCCTGCACAAACTCTCATTCTATTGCCTTCAGCTCCTCAAAAACTCGTTCAGTCCTCAAAATGAGTTCAATGCTTCTGAGTGTGAAGCCAAACAGAGAACAAACGATATAGAACTCATTCAGTCCTCAGAATGAGTACAATGCCTCTGAGTGTAATACCCAAGTGCCAATATTGCACTGACCCCAAATTTTAGAGATTGTCCTCAAAATGAGTTCAATGCTTCTGAGTGTGAAGCCAAAAAGAGAACAAACAATATGTGTTCATCCGTGCTGTTTCTACAAAACACCCTGGCTTTGGTGAACACCCAACATTAAAATCACTTAAAAATGCCAATAACTTCTTCCACAATATATAAATTACAGTATGATTTACATTTTATGAGACATTGGTCCTCTTTCAACACACATGGCGTGAATCCTTTTCCGAGGTGTACTATATCCTGAAACCATCATGTATTTGCCACATAATTATAGAAGGCATTTGTGTGAAGGGTTCCATTCAAAAGGAGCTTTCCCATAACTAAATCTCAACGATCTCTCTTGGAAGCCCAAATAAATGTAATACCCCAGTGCCAATACTGCAATGACCACAAATTTTTAGTGATTCGCCATTAAACCCAGAAGAGTAAAAGGACCCTTCCATTTAAGATCACTGAGTTCGGACTGGCAACACCAAGAATCCCATCTCATACACAGATCACAATCCCTGCACAAACTCTCATTCTATTGCCTTCAGCTCCTCAAAAACTCGTTCAGTCCTCAAAATGAGTTCAATGCTTCTGAGTGTGAAGCCAAACAGAGAACAAACGATATGTGTTCATCCGTGCTGTTTCTAAAAAACACCCTGGCTTTGGTGAACAACCAACATTAAAATCACTTAAAAATCCCAATAACTTCTTCCACAATATATAAATTACAGTATGATCTACAATTTATGAGTCATTGGTTCTCTTTCAACACACATGGCATGAATCCTTTACCGAGCTGTACTATATCCTGAAGCCATCATGTATTTGCCACATAATTATAGAAGGCATTTGTGTGAAGGGTTCCATTCAAAAGGAGCTTTCCCATAACTAAATCTCAACGATCTCTCTTGGAAGCCCAAATAAATGTAATACCCCAGTGCCAATACTGCAGTGACCACAAATTTTTAGTGATTCACCATTAAACCCAGAAGAGTAAAAGGACCCTTCCATTTAAGGTCACTGAGTTCGGACTGGCAACACCAAGAATCCCATCTCATACACAGATGACAATCCCTGCACAAACTCTCATTCTATTGCCTTCAGCTCCTCAAATACTCGTTCAATCCTCAGAATGAGTACCATGCCTCTGAGTGTAATACCCAAGGGCCAATATTGCACTGACCCCAAATTTTAGTGATTGGCCATTAAACCTAGAAAAGTTAAGGGACCCTTCCATTTAAGTTCACTGAATTCGGACTGGCAACACCAAGAATTCCATCTCATACACAGATGACAATCCCTGCACAAACTCTCATTCCATAGTCTTCAGCTCCTCAAAAACTCATTCGGTCCTCAAAATGAGTTCAATGCATCTGAGTGTGAAGACAAGCAGAGAACAAACGATATATGTTCAGCCGTGCTGTTTCTAATCAACACTTTCGCATTGGTGCACACATCCAACATTTAAATCCCTTAAAATGCCAATAAGGTCTTCCACAATATATCACTCACAGAATGATCCTTCTGAGTCACTGGTCCTCTTTCAACACAAAACATGGTATGATTACTCTACCGAGCTGTACCATATCCTAAAGCCTGCAAGTATTAGCCATATACTCATAAAAGGCATTTGTAAGAAGAGTTCGATACAAAGGTAGCTTTTCCATAACTAAATCTCACTGATCTCACATGGAAGCACAAAAACTCTAATACCCAAGTGCCAATATTGAAGTTACCCCAAATTTTAGTGATTGGCCATTAAAGCAAGAAATGTTAAGGGACCCATCCAAGGTCACTGAGTTCGGCCTGGCAACATCAGGCCGGGAATCTTGGGAGACTGAGTCTGTCCGAACATGACCCATGGGGACCCCACGTCCCGCCCCGGACCCCAGCCACCCGGGGTCCCCCATGGACCCCGAGTGCCGGGTCACCCCGACCCCTCCCTGGCCCTGGAGACACCCCACCCCCCGGGTCCGCTGATCCCTAGTGATGCCCCACCTCTAGCCACGCCCTAAGTACACCTTTAAGGCACAACAAGACTTAATGGGGTTTTGACACTGGCATGGTATGCTCCTCCCTCTGGGCCTCTTCGCCGCCGCCGCCCTGTGCCCTCCCTCAGCACCGTGTGACCCTGTTCACCCTCCGCCCCCTCCGTGCCCTGTACCAGCTCCAGCGGCGGCTGCAGGTCACAGGTGGTGCTTTCTCCGCTGTTTATCCACTGTTCTGTTAATATTTCGGCATTTTTTCTTTTGCCACAGGCTGTCGAAGGCAGGGGCCCGGGCATCATGGGAAATCGAGTTCCCTTTGCATTCTGCACATTCACGGACTACAGGCAAAATGGCCGCCGCAGAGAATCATGGGAGATGTATTTCAGAGCAGGGAACGGGCTCCAAGAGCCCCGGGGAGTGGCACGGCCGTCCCTTCGCGACGAGGGGTGTGGGGGCGGACACGCCGCGTGGAGAACCCACGCCCCTCCCCCGGACCCCAACCGCGATTAGTACCCAAGAGAGAGCAGGGTGGTGGTGGCGCAGGCCTTTAATCCCAGCACTCAGGAGGCAGAGGCAGGTGTATCTCTTTGAGTTCGAGGCCAGGCAGTTCCAGATAGCAGAGCTAAGAGACTTCTGGATTAGGCATTCGAATGTGGGGTCTTCCATTTAAATGAAGTTCGAAGGACAGAGAGAGTGAGGTACGGAGTCCTGTGCATCATTCACAATGATGTTTCCGTGCTGGTCCCAAATCACCACCCATGCGGTTTCTGGAGCCCTTTAGGGGCTGTTCTGAAGTGCACCAACTAGATATTTACTAATGCTAATGGCGTTTGGTTCTTGTTTTGGGTTTGGGGAAGGGGGAACCGAGGGAGCCTTGCCTGTGCATGTGTATTTTAGACATATAGACACCACCATGTCAAAAGACCCAATGCCTCAGATCCGCGGGAATAGATGAACTTCCCTCCACCCCACCAGCACAGGGAGCTTCAGTGTAGTGATTGTTTGTGTTATGTGTTTTTTCTTCAGCTTTCACCCCTGATAAGTGACTTCAGCTGTTTCTTATATAGAGCAATTAGAAGCCAGGTGGTAGTGATGCACACATTAAATCCCAGCACTCGGGAGGCAGAAGCAGGCGGATCTCAGAGGAGGTCGCCAGTTTCAGTCAAGGTAAGGGAATACTGTGGGAGTGTGTTGGTCTGTCTATGTGTGACACTGTTCGCCCTCCGCCCATTAAAGCCAGAAGAGTTAAGGGACCCTTCCATTTAAGGTCACTGAGTTCGGACTGGCAACACCAAGAATCCCATCTCATACACAGATCACAATCCCTGCACAAACTCTCATTCTATTGCCTTCAGCTCCTCAAACACTCGTTCAGTCCTCAAAATGAGTTCAATGCATCTGAGTGTGAAGCCAAACAGAGAACAAACGATATGTGTTCATCCGTGCTGTTTCTAATCAACACCCTCGCATTAGTGCACACACCCAACATTAAAATCACTTAAAATGCCAATAAGGTCTTTCACAATATATCACTCACAGATTGATCCTTCTGAGTCACTGGTCCTCTTTCAACACAAAACATCGTATGATTACTCTACCGAGCTGTACGATATCCTAAAGCCTGCTAGTATTAGTCATATACTCATAAAAGGCATTTGTAAGAAGAGTTCGATACAAAGGTAGCTTTTCCATAACTAAATCTCACTGATCTCCCTAGGAAGCACAAATAACTCTAATACCCAAGTGCCAATATTGAAGTTACCCCAAATTTTAGTGATTGGCCATAAAAGCAAGAAATGTTAAGGGACCCATCCAAGGTCACTGAGACCGGCCTGGCAACTGATACACAGATCACACTCCCTGCACAAATTCTCATTCTATTGCCTTCAGTTCCTCAAAAACTCGTTCAGTCCTCAGAATGAGTACAATGCCTCTGAGTGTAATACCCAAGGGCCAATATTGCACTGACCCCAAATTTTAGTGATTGGCCATCAAACCTAGAAATGTTAAGGGACCCTTCCATTTAAGTTCACTGAATTCGGACTGGCAACACCAAGAATCCCATCTCATACCCAGATCACCCTCCCTGCACAAACTTTCATTCTATTGCCTTCAGCTCCTCAAAAACTCGTTCAGTCCTCAATATGAGTTCAATGCTTCTGAGTGTGAAGCCAAACAGAGAACAAACGATATGTGTTCATCCGTGCTGTTTCTAAAAAACACCCTGGCTTTGGTGAACACCCAACATTAAAATCACTTAAAAATGACAATAACTACTTCCACAATATATAAATTACAGTATGATCTACATTTTATGAGTCATTGGTCCTCTTTCAACACGCATGGCATGAATCCTTTACCGAGCTGTACTATATCCTGAAACCATCATGTATTTGCCACATAATTATAGAAGGCATTTGTGTGAAGGGTTCGTGTCAAAAGGAGATTTCCCATAACTAAATCTCAACGATCTCTCTTGGAAGCCCAAATAAATGTAATACCCCAGTGCCAATACTGCAGTGACCACAAACTCTCATTCTATTGCATTCAGCTCCTCAAAAACTCGTTCAGTCCTCAAAAACTTGTTCAGTCCTCAAAATGAGTTCAATGCTTCAGAGTGTGAAGCCAAACAGAATACAAACGATATGTGTTCATCTGTGCTGTTTCTAAAAAACACCCTGGCTTTGGTGAACACCCAACCTTAAAATCACTTAAAAATGCCAATAACTTCTTCCACAATATATAAATTACAGTATGATCTACATTTTATGAGTCATTGGTCCTCTTTCAACACACATGGCATGAATCCTTTACCGCGCTGTACTATATCCTGAAGCCATCATGTATTTGCCACATAATTATAGAAGGCATTTGTGCGAAGGGTTCGAGTCAAAAGGAGCTTTCCCATAACTAAATCTCAACGATCTCTCTTGGAAGCCCATATAAATGTAATACCCCAGTGCCAATACTGGAGTGACCACAAATTTTTAGTGATTCGACATTAAACCCAGAAGAGTTAAAGGACCCTTGCATTTAAGGTCACTAAGTTCGGACTGGCAACACCAAGAATCCCATCTCATAAACAGATCACAATCCTGCACAAACTCTCATTCTATTGCATTCAGCTCCTCAAAAACTCGTTCAATCCTCAGAATGAGTACAATGCCTCTGAGTGTAATACCCAAGGGCCAATATTGCACTGACCCCAAATTTTAGTGATTGGCCATCAAACCTAGAAAATTAAGGGACCTTTCCATTTAAGTTCACTGAATTCGGACTGGCAATACCAATTATCCCATCTGATACCCAGATCACCCTCCTTGCACAAACTCTCCTTCCATAGTCTTCAGCTCCTCAAAAACTCATTCAGTCCTCAAAATGAGTTCAATGCATCTGAGTGTGAAGTAAAGCAGAGGAGAACAAATGATATGTGTTCAGCCGTGCTGTTTCTAATCAACACCCTCGCATTGGTGCACACACCCAACATTAAAATCACTTAAAATCCAATAAAGTCTTCCACAATATATCACTCACAGAATGATCCTTCTGAGTCACTGGTCCTCTTTCAACACAAAACATGGTATGATTACTATACCGAGCTGTACGATATCCTAAAGCCTCCAAGTATTAGCCATATACTCATAAAAGGCATTTGTAAGAAGAGTTCGATACAAAGGTAGCTTTTCCATAACTAAATCTCACTGATCTCCCTAGGAAGCACAAATAACTCTAATACCCAAGGGCCAATATTAAAGTTACCCCAAATTTTAGTGATTGGCCATTAAAGCAAGAAATGTTTAGGGACCCATCCAAGGTCACTGAGTTCGGCCTGGCAACTGATACACAGATCACAATCCTGCACAAACTCTCATTCTATTGCCTTCAGCTCCTCAAAAACTCGTTCCGTCCTCAAAATGAGTTCAATGCTTCTGAGTGTGAAGCCAAACAGAGAACAAACGATATGTGTTCATCCGTACTGTTTCTAAAAAACACCCTGGCTTTGGAGAACACCCCAAATTAAAATCACTTAAAAATGCCAATAACTTCTTCCACAATATATAAATTACAGTATGATCTACATTTTATGGGTAATTGGTCCTCTTTCAACAAACATGGCATGAATCCTTTACCGAGCTGTACTATATCCTGAAGCCATTATGTATTTGCCACATAATTATAGAATGCATTTGTGTGAAGAGTTCCATTCAAAAGGAGCTTTCCCATAACTAAATCTCAACGATCTCCTTGGAAGCCAAAATAAATGTAATACCCCAGTGCCAATACTGCAATGACCACAAATTTTTAGTGATTCGCCATTAAACCCAGAAGAGTTAAAGGACCCTTCCATTTAAGGTCACTGAGTTCGGACTGGCAACACCAAGAATCCCATCTCATACACAGATCACAATCCTGCACAAACTCTCATTCTATTGCCTTCAGCTCCTCAAATACTCGTTCAATCCTCAGAATGAGTACAATGCCTCTGAGTGTAATACCCAAGGGCCAATATTGCACTGACCCCAAATTTTAGTGATTGGCCATTAAACCTAGAAGAGTTAAGGGACCCTTCCATTTAAGTTCACTGAATTCGGACTGGCATCAAAAGAATCCCATCTCATACCCAGATCACAATCCCTGCACAAACTCTCATTCTATTGCCTTCAGCTCCTCAAAAACTCGTTCAGTCCTCAAAATGAGTTCAATGCTTCTGAGTGTGAAGCCAAACAGAGAACAAACGATATAGAACTCATTCAGTCCTCAGAATGAGTACAATGCCTCTGAGTGTAATACCCAAGTGCCAATATTGCACTGACCCCAAATTTTAGAGATTGTCCTCAAAATGAGTTCAATGCTTCTGAGTGTGAAGCCAAAAAGAGAACAAACAATATGTGTTCATCCGTGCTGTTTCTACAAAACACCCTGGCTTTGGTGAACACCCAACATTAAAATCACTTAAAAATGCCAATAACTTCTTCCACAATATATAAATTACAGTATGATTTACATTTTATGAGACATTGGTCCTCTTTCAACACACATGGCGTGAATCCTTTTCCGAGGTGTACTATATCCTGAAACCATCATGTATTTGCCACATAATTATAGAAGGCATTTGTGTGAAGGGTTCCATTCAAAAGGAGCTTTCCCATAACTAAATCTCAACGATCTCTCTTGGAAGCCCAAATAAATGTAATACCCCAGTGCCAATACTGCAATGACCACAAATTTTTAGTGATTCGCCATTAAACCCAGAAGAGTAAAAGGACCCTTCCATTTAAGATCACTGAGTTCGGACTGGCAACACCAAGAATCCCATCTCATACACAGATCACAATCCCTGCACAAACTCTCATTCTATTGCCTTCAGCTCCTCAAAAACTCGTTCAGTCCTCAAAATGAGTTCAATGCTTCTGAGTGTGAAGCCAAACAGAGAACAAACGATATGTGTTCATCCGTGCTGTTTCTAAAAAACACCCTGGCTTTGGTGAACAACCAACATTAAAATCACTTAAAAATCCCAATAACTTCTTCCACAATATATAAATTACAGTATGATCTACAATTTATGAGTCATTGGTTCTCTTTCAACACACATGGCATGAATCCTTTACCGAGCTGTACTATATCCTGAAGCCATCATGTATTTGCCACATAATTATAGAAGGCATTTGTGTGAAGGGTTCCATTCAAAAGGAGCTTTCCCATAACTAAATCTCAACGATCTCTCTTGGAAGCCCAAATAAATGTAATACCCCAGTGCCAATACTGCAGTGACCACAAATTTTTAGTGATTCACCATTAAACCCAGAAGAGTAAAAGGACCCTTCCATTTAAGGTCACTGAGTTCGGACTGGCAACACCAAGAATCCCATCTCATACACAGATGACAATCCCTGCACAAACTCTCATTCTATTGCCTTCAGCTCCTCAAATACTCGTTCAATCCTCAGAATGAGTACCATGCCTCTGAGTGTAATACCCAAGGGCCAATATTGCACTGACCCCAAATTTTAGTGATTGGCCATTAAACCTAGAAAAGTTAAGGGACCCTTCCATTTAAGTTCACTGAATTCGGACTGGCAACACCAAGAATTCCATCTCATACACAGATGACAATCCCTGCACAAACTCTCATTCCATAGTCTTCAGCTCCTCAAAAACTCATTCGGTCCTCAAAATGAGTTCAATGCATCTGAGTGTGAAGACAAGCAGAGAACAAACGATATATGTTCAGCCGTGCTGTTTCTAATCAACACTTTCGCATTGGTGCACACATCCAACATTTAAATCCCTTAAAATGCCAATAAGGTCTTCCACAATATATCACTCACAGAATGATCCTTCTGAGTCACTGGTCCTCTTTCAACACAAAACATGGTATGATTACTCTACCGAGCTGTACCATATCCTAAAGCCTGCAAGTATTAGCCATATACTCATAAAAGGCATTTGTAAGAAGAGTTCGATACAAAGGTAGCTTTTCCATAACTAAATCTCACTGATCTCACATGGAAGCACAAAAACTCTAATACCCAAGTGCCAATATTGAAGTTACCCCAAATTTTAGTGATTGGCCATTAAAGCAAGAAATGTTAAGGGACCCATCCAAGGTCACTGAGTTCGGCCTGGCAACATCAGGCCGGGAATCTTGGGAGACTGAGTCTGTCCGAACATGACCCATGGGGACCCCACGTCCCGCCCCGGACCCCAGCCACCCGGGGTCCCCCATGGACCCCGAGTGCCGGGTCACCCCGACCCCTCCCTGGCCCTGGAGACACCCCACCCCCCGGGTCCGCTGATCCCTAGTGATGCCCCACCTCTAGCCACGCCCTAAGTACACCTTTAAGGCACAACAAGACTTAATGGGGTTTTGACACTGGCATGGTATGCTCCTCCCTCTGGGCCTCTCCGCCGCTGCCGCCCTGTGCCCTCCCTCAGCACCGTGTGACCCTGTTCACCCTCCGCCCCCTCCGTGCCCTGTACCAGCTCCAGCGGCGGCTGCAGGTCACAGGTGGTGCTTTCTCCGCTGTTTATCCACTGTTCTGTTAATATTTCGGCATTTTTTCTTTTGCCACAGGCTGTCAAAGGCAGGGGCCCGGGCATCATGGGAAATCGAGTTCCCTTTGCATTCTGCACATTCACGGACTACAGGCAAAATGGCCGCCGCAGAGAATCATGGGAGATGTATTTCAGAGCAGGGAACGGGCTCCAAGAGCCCCGGGGAGTGCCCTGCCGTCCCTTCGCCACGAGGGGTGTGGGGGCGGGGCCCCCACACGTGCGGACACGCCGCGTGGAGAACCCAGGCCCCTCCCCCGGACCCCAGCCTTGATTAGTACCCAAGAGAGAGCAGGGTGGTGGTGGCGCAGGCCTTTAATCCCAGCACTCAGGAGGCAGAGGCAGGTGTATCTCTTTGAGTTCGAGGCCAGGCAGTTCCAGATAGCAGAGCTAAGAGACTTCTGGATTAGGCATTCGAATGTGGGGTCTTCCATTTAAATGAAGTTCGAAGGACAGAGAGAGTGAGGTACGGAGTCCTGTGCATCATTCACAATGATGTTTCCGTGCTGGTCCCAAATCACCACCCATGCGGTTTCTGGAGCCCTTTAGGGGCTGTTCTGAAGTGCACCAACTAGATATTTACTAATGCTAATGGCGTTTGGTTCTTGTTTTGGGTTTGGGGAAGGGGGAACCGAGGGAGCCTTGCCTGTGCATGTGTATTTTAGACATATAGACACCACCATGTCAAAAGACCCAATGCCTCAGATCCGCGGGAATAGATGAACTTCCCTCCACCCCACCAGCACAGGGAGCTTCAGTGTAGTGATTGTTTGTGTTTTGTGTTTTTTCTTCAGCTTTCACCCCTGATAAGTGACTTCAGCTGTTTCTTATATAGAGCAATTAGAAGCCAGGTGGTAGTGATGCACACATTAAATCCCAGCACTCGGGAGGCAGAAGCAGGCGGATCTCAGAGGAGGTCGCCAGTTTCAGTCAAGGTAAGGGAATACTGTGGGAGTGTGTTGGTCTGTCTATGTGTGACACTGTTCGCCCTCCGCCCATTAAAGCCAGAAGAGTTAAGAGACCCTTCCATTTAAGGTCACTGAGTTTGGACTGGCAACACCAAGAATCCCATCTCATACACAGATCACAATCCCTGCACAAACTCTCATTCTATTGCCTTCAGCTCCTCAAACACTCGTTCAGTCCTCAAAATGAGTTCAATGCTTCTGAGTGTGAAGCCAAACAGAGAACAAACGATATGTGTTCATCCGTGCTGTTTCTAATCAACACCCTCGCATTAGTGCACACACCCAACATTAAAATCACTTAAAATGCCAATAAGGTCTTTCACAATATATCACTCACAGAATGATCCTTCTGAGTCACTGGTCCTCTTTCAACACAAAACATCGTATGATTACTCTACCGAGCTGTACGATATCCTAAAGCCTGCTAGTATTAGTCATATACTCATAAAAGGCATTTGTAAGAAGAGTTCGATACAAAGGTAGCTTTTCCATAACTAAATCTCACTGATCTCCCTAGGAAGCACAAATAACTCTAATACCCAAGTGCCAATATTGAAGTTACCCCAAATTTTAGTGATTGGCCATAAAAGCAAGAAATGTTAAGGGACCCATCCAAGGTCACTGAGTTCGGCCTGGCAACTGATACACAGATCACACTCCCTGCACAAATTCTCATTCTATTGCCTTCAGCTCCTCAAAAACTCGTTCCGTCCTCAAAATGAGTTCAATGCTTCTGAGTGTGAAGCCAAACAGAGAACAAACGATATGTGTTCATCCGTGCTGTTTCTAAAAAACACCCTGGCTTTGGTGAACACCCAACCTTAAAATCACTTAAAAATGCCAATAACTTCTTCCACAATATATAAATTACAGTATGATCTACATTTTATGAGTCATTGGTCCTCTTTCAACACACATGGCGTGAAACCTTTACCTAGCTGTACTATATCCTGAAGCCATCATGTATTTGCCACATAATTATAGAAGGCATTTGTGTGAAGGGTTCGAGTCAAAAGGAGCATTCCCATAAATAAATCTCAACAATCTCTCTTGGAAGCCCATATAAATGTAATATCCAAGTCCCAATACTGCAGTGACCACAAATTTTTAGTGATTCGCCATTAAACCCAGAAGAGTTAAAGGACCCTTGCATTTAAGGTCACTGAGTTCGGACTGGCAACACCAAGAATCCCATCTCATACACAGATCACAATCCTGCACAAACTCTCATTCTATTGCCTTCAGCCCCTCAAAAACTCGTTCAGTCCTCAGAATGAGTACAATGCCTCTGAGTGTAATACCCAAGGGCCAATATTGCACTGACCCCAAATTTTAGTGATTGGCCATCAAACCTAGAAAAGTTAAGGGACCCTTCCATTTAAGTTCACTGAATTCGGACTGGCAACACCAAGAATCCCATCTCATACACAGATCATAATCCCTGCAAAAACTCTCATTCTATTGCCTTCAGCTCCTCAAAAACTCGTTCAGTCCACAAAATGAGTTCAATGCTTCTGAGTGTGAAGCCAAACAGAGAACAAACGATATGTGTTCATCCGTGCTGTTTCTAAAAAACACCCTGGCTTTGGTGAACACCCAACATTAAAATCACTTAAAAATGCCAATAACTTCTTCCACAATATATAAATTACAGTATGATCTTCATTTTATGAGTCATTGGTCCTCTTTCAACACACATGGCGAGAATCCTTTACCGAGCTGTACTATATCCTGAAACCATCATGTATTTGCCACATAATGATAGAAGGCATTTGTGTGAAGGGTTCGTGTCAAAAGGAGATTTCCCATAACTAAATCTCAACGATCTCTCTTGGAAGCCCAAATAAGTGTAATACCCCAGTGCCAATACTGCAGTGACCACAAACTCTCATTCTATTGCATTCAGCTCCTCAAAAACTCGTTCAGTCCTCAAAAACTCGTTCAGTCCTCAAAAACTCGTTCAGTCCTCAAAATGAGTTCAATGCTTCAGAGTGTGAAGCCAAACATAATACAAACGATATGTGTTCATCTGTGCTGTTTCTAAAAAACACCCTGGCTTTGGTGAACACCCAACATTAAAATCACTTAAAAATGCCAATAACATCTTCCACAATATATAAATTACAGTATAATCTACGTTTTATGAGTCACTGGTCCTCTTTCAACACACATGGCATGAATCCTTTACCGCGCTGTACTATATCCTGAAGCCATCATGTATTTGCCACATAATTATAGAAGGCATTTGTTCGAAGGGTTCGAGTCAAAAGGAGCTTTCCCATAACTAAATCTCAACGATCTCTCTTGGAAGCCCATATAAATGTAATACCTCAGTGCCAATACTGGAGTGACCACAAATTTTTAGTGATTCGACATTAAACCCAGAAGAGTTAAAGGACCCTTGCATTTAAGGTCACTAAGTTCGGACTGGCAACACCAAGAATCCCATCTCATACACAGATCACAATCCTGCACAAACTCTCATTCTATTGCATTCAGCTCCTCAAAAACTCGTTCAATCCTCAGAATGAGTACAATGCCTCTGAGTGTAATACCCAAGGGCCAATATTGCACTGACGCCAAATTTTAGTGATTGGTCATCAAACCTAGAAAAGTTAAGGGACCTTTCCATTTAAGTTCACTGAATTCGGACTGGCAATACCAATTATCCCATCTGATACCCAGATCACCCTACTTCCATAGTCTTCAGCTCCTCAAAAACTCATTCAGTCCTCAAAATGAGTTCAATGCATCTGAGTGTGAAGTAAAGCAGAGGAGAACAAATGATATGTGTTCAGCCGTGCTGTTTCTAATCAACACCCTCGCATTGGTGCACACACCCAACATTAAAATCACTTAAAATCCAATAAAGTCTTCCACAATATATCACTCACGGAATGATCCTTCTGAGTCACTGGTCCTCTTTCAACACAAAACATGGTATGATTACTTTACCGAGCTGTACCATATCCTAAAGCCTCCAAGTATTAGCCATATACTCATAAAAGGCATTTGTAAGAAGAGTTCGATACAAAGGTAGCTTTTCCATAACTAAATCTCACTGATCTCACATGGAAGCACAAATAACTCTAATACGCAAGTGCCAATATTGAAGTTACCCCAAATTTTAGTGATTGGCCATTAAAGCAAGAAATGTTTAGGGACCCATCCAAGGTCACTGAGTTCAGCCTGGCATCTGATACACAGATCACAATCCTGCACAAACTCTCATTCTATTGCCTTCAGCTCCTCAAAAACTCGTTCCGTCCTCAAAATGAGTTCAATGCTTCTGAGTGTGAAGCCAAACAGAGAACAAACGATATGTGTTCATCCGTGCTGTTTCTAAAAAACACCCTGGCTTTGGTGAACACCCAACCTTAAAATCACTTAAAAATGCCAATAACTTCTTCCACATTATATAAATTACAGTATGATCTACATTTTATGAGTCATTGGTCCTCTTTCAACACACATGGTGTGAAACCTTTACCTAGCTGTACTATATCCTGAAGCAATCATGTATTTGCCACATAATTATAGAAGGCATTTGTGTGAAGGGTTCGAGTCAAAAGGAGCATTCCCATAACTAAATCTCAACAATCTCTCTTGGAAGCCCATATAAATGTAATATCCCAGTCCCAATACTGCAGTGACCACAAATTTTTAGTGATTCGCCATTAAACCCAGAAGAGTTAAAGGACCCTTGCATTTAAGGTCACTGAGTTCGGACTGGCAACACCAAGAATCCCATCTCAAACACAGATCACAATCCTGCACAAACTCTCATTCTATTGCCTTCAGCCCCTCAAAAACTCGTTCAGTCCTCAGAATGAGTACAATGCCTCTGAGTGTAATACCCAAGGGCCAATATTGCACTGACCCCAAATTTTAGTGATTGGCCATCAAACCTAGAAAAGTTAAGGGACCCTTCCATTTAAGTTCACTGAATTCGGACTGGCAACACCAAGAATCCCATCTCATACACAGATCATAATCCCTGCAAAAACTCTCATTCTATTGCCTTCAGCTCCTCAAAAACTCGTTAAGTCCACAAAATGAGTTCAATGCTTCTGAGTGTGAAGCCAAACAGAGAACAAACGATATGTGTTCATCCGTGCTGTTTCTAAAAAACACCATTGCTTTCGTGAACACCCAACATTACAATCACTTAAAAATGCCAATAACTTCTTCCACAATATATAAATTACAGTATGATCTTCATTTTATGAGTCATTGGTCCTCTTTCAACACACATGGCGAGAATCCTTTACCGAGCTGTACTATATCCTGAAACCATCATGTATTTGCCACATAATGATAGAAGGCATTTGTGTGAAGGGTTCGTGTCAAAAGGAGATTTCCCATAACTAAATCTCAACGATCTCTCTTGGAAGCCCAAATAAGTGTAATACCCCAGTGCCAATACTGCAGTGACCACAAACTCTCATTCTATTGCATTCAGCTCCTCAAAAACTCGTTAAGTCCTCAAAAACTCGTTCAGTCCTCAAAATGAGTTCAATGCTTCAGAGTGTGAAGCCAAACATAATACAAACGATGTGTTCATCTGTGCTGTTTCTAAAAAACACCCTGGCTTTGGTGAACACCCAACATTAAAATCACTTAAAAATGCCAATAACTTCTTCCACAATATATAAATTACAGTATGATCTTCATTTTATGAGTCATTGGTCCTCTTTCAACACACATGGCGAGAATCCTTTACCGAGCTGTACTATATCCTGAAACCATCATGTATTTGCCACATAATGATAGAAGGCATTTGTGTGAAGGGTTCGTGTCAAAAGGAGATTTCCCATAACTAAATCTCAACGATCTCTCTTGGAAGCCCAAATAAGTGTAATACCCCAGTGCCAATACTGCAGTGACCACAAACTCTCATTCTATTGCATTCAGCTCCTCAAAAACTCGTTCAGTCCTCAAAAACTCGTTCAGTCCTCAAAAACTCGTTCAGTCCTCAAAATGAGTTCAATGCTTCAGAGTGTGAAGCCAAACATAATACAAACGATATGTGTTCATCTGTGCTGTTTCTAAAAAACACCCTGGCTTTGGTGAACACCCAACATTAAAATCACTTAAAAATGCCAATAACATCTTCCACAATATATAAATTACAGTATAATCTACGTTTTATGAGTCACTGGTCCTCTTTCAACACACATGGCATGAATCCTTTACCGCGCTGTACTATATCCTGAAGCCATCATGTATTTGCCACATAATTATAGAAGGCATTTGTTCGAAGGGTTCGAGTCAAAAGGAGCTTTCCCATAACTAAATCTCAACGATCTCTCTTGGAAGCCCATATAAATGTAATACCTCAGTGCCAATACTGGAGTGACCACAAATTTTTAGTGATTCGACATTAAACCCAGAAGAGTTAAAGGACCCTTGCATTTAAGGTCACTAAGTTCGGACTGGCAACACCAAGAATCCCATCTCATACACAGATCACAATCCTGCACAAACTCTCATTCTATTGCATTCAGCTCCTCAAAAACTCGTTCAATCCTCAGAATGAGTACAATGCCTCTGAGTGTAATACCCAAGGGCCAATATTGCACTGACGCCAAATTTTAGTGATTGGTCATCAAACCTAGAAAAGTTAAGGGACCTTTCCATTTAAGTTCACTGAATTCGGACTGGCAATACCAATTATCCCATCTGATACCCAGATCACCCTACTTCCATAGTCTTCAGCTCCTCAAAAACTCATTCAGTCCTCAAAATGAGTTCAATGCATCTGAGTGTGAAGTAAAGCAGAGGAGAACAAATGATATGTGTTCAGCCGTGCTGTTTCTAATCAACACCCTCGCATTGGTGCACACACCCAACATTAAAATCACTTAAAATCCAATAAAGTCTTCCACAATATATCACTCACGGAATGATCCTTCTGAGTCACTGGTCCTCTTTCAACACAAAACATGGTATGATTACTTTACCGAGCTGTACCATATCCTAAAGCCTCCAAGTATTAGCCATATACTCATAAAAGGCATTTGTAAGAAGAGTTCGATACAAAGGTAGCTTTTCCATAACTAAATCTCACTGATCTCACATGGAAGCACAAATAACTCTAATACGCAAGTGCCAATATTGAAGTTACCCCAAATTTTAGTGATTGGCCATTAAAGCAAGAAATGTTTAGGGACCCATCCAAGGTCACTGAGTTCAGCCTGGCATCTGATACACAGATCACAATCCTGCACAAACTCTCATTCTATTGCCTTCAGCTCCTCAAAAACTCGTTCCGTCCTCAAAATGAGTTCAATGCTTCTGAGTGTGAAGCCAAACAGAGAACAAACGATATGTGTTCATCCGTGCTGTTTCTAAAAAACACCCTGGCTTTGGTGAACACCCAACCTTAAAATCACTTAAAAATGCCAATAACTTCTTCCACATTATATAAATTACAGTATGATCTACATTTTATGAGTCATTGGTCCTCTTTCAACACACATGGTGTGAAACCTTTACCTAGCTGTACTATATCCTGAAGCAATCATGTATTTGCCACATAATTATAGAAGGCATTTGTGTGAAGGGTTCGAGTCAAAAGGAGCATTCCCATAACTAAATCTCAACAATCTCTCTTGGAAGCCCATATAAATGTAATATCCCAGTCCCAATACTGCAGTGACCACAAATTTTTAGTGATTCGCCATTAAACCCAGAAGAGTTAAAGGACCCTTGCATTTAAGGTCACTGAGTTCGGACTGGCAACACCAAGAATCCCATCTCAAACACAGATCACAATCCTGCACAAACTCTCATTCTATTGCCTTCAGCCCCTCAAAAACTCGTTCAGTCCTCAGAATGAGTACAATGCCTCTGAGTGTAATACCCAAGGGCCAATATTGCACTGACCCCAAATTTTAGTGATTGGCCATCAAACCTAGAAAAGTTAAGGGACCCTTCCATTTAAGTTCACTGAATTCGGACTGGCAACACCAAGAATCCCATCTCATACACAGATCATAATCCCTGCAAAAACTCTCATTCTATTGCCTTCAGCTCCTCAAAAACTCGTTAAGTCCACAAAATGAGTTCAATGCTTCTGAGTGTGAAGCCAAACAGAGAACAAACGATATGTGTTCATCCGTGCTGTTTCTAAAAAACACCATTGCTTTCGTGAACACCCAACATTACAATCACTTAAAAATGCCAATAACTTCTTCCACAATATATAAATTACAGTATGATCTTCATTTTATGAGTCATTGGTCCTCTTTCAACACACATGGCGAGAATCCTTTACCGAGCTGTACTATATCCTGAAACCATCATGTATTTGCCACATAATGATAGAAGGCATTTGTGTGAAGGGTTCGTGTCAAAAGGAGATTTCCCATAACTAAATCTCAACGATCTCTCTTGGAAGCCCAAATAAGTGTAATACCCCAGTGCCAATACTGCAGTGACCACAAACTCTCATTCTATTGCATTCAGCTCCTCAAAAACTCGTTAAGTCCTCAAAAACTCGTTCAGTCCTCAAAATGAGTTCAATGCTTCAGAGTGTGAAGCCAAACATAATACAAACGATGTGTTCATCTGTGCTGTTTCTAAAAAACACCCTGGCTTTGGTGAACACCCAACATTAAAATCACTTAAAAATGCCAATAACATCTTCCACAATATATAAATTACAGTATAATCTACGTTTTATGAGTCACTGGTCCTCTTTCAACACACATGGCATGAATCCTTTACCGCGCTGTACTATATCCTGAAGCCATCATGTATTTGCCACATAATTATAGAAGGCATTTGTGCGAAGGGTTCGAGTCAAAAGGAGCTTTCCCATAACTAAATCTCAACGATCTCTCTTGGAAGCCCATATAAATGTAATACCTCAGTGCCAATACTGGAGTGACCACAAATTTTTAGTGATTCGACATTAAACCCAGAAGAGTTAAAGGACCCTTGCATTTAAGGTCACTAAGTTCGGACTGGCAACACCAAGAATCCCATCTCATACACAGATCACAATCCTGCACAAACTCTCATTGTATTGCCTTCAGCTCCTCAAAAACTCGTTCAATCCTCAGAATGAGTAAAATGCCTCTGAGTGTAATACCCAAGGGCCAATATTGCACTGACGCCAAATTTTAGTGATTGGTCATCAAACCTAGAAAAGTTAAGGGACCTTTCCATTTAAGTTCACTGAATTCGGACTGGCAATACCAATTATCCCGTCTGATACCCACATCACCCTCCTTGCACAAACTCTCCTTCCATAGTCTTCAGCTCCTCAAAAACTCATTCAGTCCTCAAAATGAGTTCAATGCATCTGAGTGTGAAGTAAAGCAGAGGAGAACAAATGATATGTGTTCAGCCGTGCTGTTTCTAATCAACACCCTCGCATTGGTGCACACACCCAACATTAAAATCACTTAAAATCCAATAAAGTCTTCCACAATATATCACTCACGGAATGATCCTTCTGAGTCACTGGTCCTCTTTCAACACAAAACATGGTATGATTACTTTACCGAGCTGTACCATATCCTAAAGCCTCCAAGTATTAGCCATATACTCATAAAAGGCATTTGTAAGAAGAGTTCGATACAAAGGTAGCTTTTCCATAACTAAATCTCACTGATCTCACATGGAAGCACAAATAACTCTAATACCCAAGTGCCAATATTGCAGTTACCCCAAATTTTAGTGATTGGCCATTAAAGCAAGAAATGTTTAGGGACCCATCCAAGGTCACTGAGTTCGGCCTGGCAACTGATACACAGATCACAATCCTGCACAAACTCTCATTCTATTGCCTTCATCTCCTCAAAAACTCGTTCCGTCCTCAAAATGAGTTCAATGCTTCTGAGTGTGAAGCCAAACAGAGAACAAACGATATGTGTTCATCCGTGCTGTTTCTAAAAAACACCCTGGCTTTGGTGAACACCCAACATTAAAATCACTTAAAAATGACAATAACTACTTCCACAATATATAAATTACAGTATGATCTACATTTTATGAGTCATTGGTCCTCTTTCAACACACATGGCGTGAAACCTTTACCTAGCTGTACTATATCCTGAAGCCATCATGTATTTGCCACATAATTATAGAAGGCATTTGTGTGAAGGGTTCGAGTCAAAAGGAGCTTTCCCATAACTAAATCTCAACAATCTCTCTTGGAAGCCCATATAAATGTAATTTCCCAGTCCCAATACTGCAGTGACCACAAATTTTTAGTGATTCGCCATTAAACCCAGAAGAGTTAAAGGACCCTTGCATTTAAGGTCACTGAGTTCGGACTGGCAACACCAAGAATCCCATCTCATACACAGATCACAATCCTGCACAAACTCTCATTCTATTGCCTTCAGCTCCTCAAAAACTCGTTCAGTCCTCAGAATGAGTACAATGCCTCTGAGTGTAATACCCAAGGGCCAATATTGCACTGACCCCAAATTTTAGTGATTGGCCATCAAACCTAGAAAAGTTAAGGGACCCTTCCATTTAAGTTCACTGAATTCGGACTGGCAACACCAAGAATCCCATCTCATACACAGATCATAATCCCTGCAAAAACTCTCATTCTATTGCATTCAGCTCCTCAAAAACTCGTTCAGTCCACAAAATGAGTTCAATGCTTCTGAGTGTGAAGCCAAACAGAGAAAAAACCATATGTGTTCATCCGTGCTGTTTCTAAAAAACACCCTGGCTTTGGTGAACACCCAACATTAAAATCACTTAAAAATGCCAATAACATCTTCCACAATATATAAATTACAGTATAATCTACGTTTTATGAGTCACTGGTCCTCTTTCAACACACATGGCATGAATCCTTTACCGCGCTGTACTATATCCTGAAGCCATCATGTATTTGCCACATAATTATAGAAGGCATTTGTTCGAAGGGTTCGAGTCAAAAGGAGCTTTCCCATAACTAAATCTCAACGATCTCTCTTGGAAGCCCATATAAATGTAATACCCCAGTGCCAATACTGGAGTGACCACAAATTTTTAGTGATTCGACATTAAACCCAGAAGAGTTAAAGGACCCTTGCATTTAAGGTCACTAAGTTCGGACTGGCAACACCAAGAATCCCATCTCATACACAGATCACAATCCTGCACAAACTCTCATTCTATTGCATTCAGCTCCTCAAAAACTCGTTCAATCCTCAGAATGAGTAAAATGCCTCTGAGTGTAATACCCAAGGGCCAATATTGCACTGACGCCAAATTTTAGTGATTGGTCATCAAACCTAGAAAAGTTAAGGGACCTTTCCATTTAAGTTCACTGAATTCGGACTGGCAATACCAATTATCCCATCTGATACCCAGATCACCCTCCTTGCACAAACTCTCCTTCCATAGTCTTCAGCTCCTCAAAAACTCATTCAGTCCTCAAAATGAGTTTAATGCATCTGAGTGTGAAGTAAAGCAGAGGAGAACAAATGATATGTGTTCAGCCGTGCTGTTTCTAATCAACACCCTCGCATTGGTGCACACACCCAACATTAAAATCACTTAAAATCCAATAAAGTCTTCCACAATATATCACTCACGGAATGATCCTTCTGAGTCACTGGTCCTCTTTCAACACAAAACATGGTATGATTACTTTACCGAGCTGTACCATATCCTAAAGCCTCCAAGTATTAGCCATATACTCATAAAAGGCATTTGTAAGAAGAGTTCGATACAAAGGTAGCTTTTCCATAACTAAATCTCACTGATCTCACATGGAAGCACAAATAACTCTAATACCCAAGTGCCAATATTGCAGTTACCCCAAATTTTAGTGATTGGCCATTAAAGCAAGAAATGTTTAGGGACCCATCCAAGGTCACTGAGTTCGGCCTGGCAACTGATACACAGATCACAATCCTGCACAAACTCTCATTCTATTGCCTTCAGCTCCTCAAAAACTCGTTCCGTCCTCAAAATGAGTTCAATGCTTCTGAGTGTGAAGCCAAACAGAGAACAAACGATATGTGTTCATCCGTGCTGTTTCTAAAAAACACCCTGGCTTTGGTGAACACCCAACATTAAAATCACTTAAAAATGACAATAACTACTTCCACAATATATAAATTACAGTATGATCTACATTTTATGAGTCATTGGTCCTCTTTCAACACACATGGCGTGAAACCTTTACCTAGCTGTACTATATCCTGAAGCCATCATGTATTTGCCACATAATTATAGAAGGCATTTGTGTGAAGGGTTCGAGTCAAAAGGAGCTTTCCCATAACTAAATCTCAACAATCTCTCTTGGAAGCCCATATAAATGTAATTTCCCAGTCCCAATACTGCAGTGACCACAAATTTTTAGTGATTCGCCATTAAACCCAGAAGAGTTAAAGGACCCTTGCATTTAAGGTCACTGAGTTCGGACTGGCAACACCAAGAATCCCATCTCATACACAGATCACAATCCTGCACAAACTCTCATTCTATTGCCTTCAGCTCCTCAAAAACTCGTTCAGTCCTCAGAATGAGTACAATGCCTCTGAGTGTAATACCCAAGGGCCAATATTGCACTGACCCCAAATTTTAGTGATTGGCCATCAAACCTAGAAAAGTTAAGGGACCCTTCCATTTAAGTTCACTGAATTCGGACTGGCAACACCAAGAATCCCATCTCATACACAGATCATAATCCCTGCAAAAACTCTCATTCTATTGCATTCAGCTCCTCAAAAACTCGTTCAGTCCACAAAATGAGTTCAATGCTTCTGAGTGTGAAGCCAAACAGAGAAAAAACCATATGTGTTCATCCGTGCTGTTTCTAAAAAACACCCTGGCTTTGGTGAACACCCAACATTAAAATCACTTAAAAATGCCAATAACTTCTTCCACAATATATAAATTACAGTATGATCTACATTTTATGAGTCATTGGTCCTCTTTCAACACACATGGCATGCATCCTTTACCGAGCTGTACTATATCCTGAAGCCATCATGTATTTGCCACATAATTATAGAAGGCATTTGTTTGAAGGGTTCCATTCAAAAGGAGCTTTCCCATAACTAAATCTCAATGATCTCTCTTGGAAGCCCAAATAAATGTAATACCCCAGTGCCAATACTGCAGTGACCACAAATTTTTAGTGATTCGCCATTAAACCCAGGAGAGTTAAAGGACCCTTCCATTTAAGGTCACTGGGTTCGGACTGGCAACACCAAGAATCCCATCTCATACTCAGAACACCCTCCCTGCACAAATTCTCATTCCCTAGTCTTCAGCTCCTCAAAAACTCATTCAGTCCTCAAAATGAGTTCAATGCATCTGAGTGTGAAGTAAAGCAGAGGAGAACAAACGATATGTGTTCAGCCGTGCTGTTTCTAATCAACACCCTCCCATTGGTCCACACACCCAACATTAAAATCACTTAAAATGCCAATAAAGTCTTCCACAATATATCACTCACAGAATGATCCTTCTGAGTCACAGGTCCTCTTTCAACACAAAACATGGTATGATTACTCTACCGAGCTGTACCATATCCTAAAGCCTGCATGTCTTAGCCATATACTCATAAAAGGCATTTGTAATAAGAGTTCGATACAGAGGTAGCTTTTCCATAACTAAATCTCACTGATCTCCCTAGGAAGCACAAATAACTCTAATACCCTAGTGCCAATATTGAAGTTACCCCAAATTTTAGTGATTGGCCATTAAAGCAAGAAATGTTTAGGGACCCATCCAAGGTCACTGAGTTCGGCCTGGCAACTGATACACAGATCACAATCCTGCACAAACTCTCATTCTATTGCCTTCAGCTCCTCAAAAATTCGTTCAATCCTCGAAATGAGTTCAATGCTTCTGAGTGTGAAGCCAAACAGAGACCAAACGATATGTTTTCAACCGTGCTGTTTCTAAAAAACAACCTTTCTTTGGTGAACACCCAACATTAATTTCACTTAAAAATGCCAATAAGTTCCTCCCCAATATATAAATTACAGTATGATCTACATTTTATGAGTCACTGGTCCTCTTTCAACACACATGGCATGAATCCTTTACCGAGCTGTACTATATCCTGAAGTCATCATGTATTTGCCACATTATTATAGAAGGCATTTGTGCGAAGGGTTAGGGTTAGGGTTAGGGTTAGGGTTAGGGTTAGGGTTAGGGTTAGGGTTAGGGTTAGGGTTAGGGTTAGGGTTAGGGTTGGTTTAGGGTTAGGGTTAGGGTTAGGGTTAGGGTTAGGGTTAGGGTTAGGGTTAGGGTTAGGGTTAGGGTTAGGGTTAGGGTTAGGGTTAGGGTTAGGGTTAGGGTTAGGGTTAGGGTTTAGGGTTAGGGTTAGGGTTAGGGTTAGGGTTAGGGTTAGGGTTAGGGTTAGGGTTAGGGTTAGGGTTAGGGTTAGGGTTAGGGTTAGGGTTTAGGGTTAGGGTTAGGGTTAGGGTTAGGGTTAGGGTTAGGGTTAGGGTTAGGGTTAGGGTTAGGGTTAGGGTTAGGGTTAGGGTTAGGGTTAGGGTTAGGGTTAGGGTTAGGGTTAGGGTTAGGGTTAGGGTTAGGGTTAGGGTTAGGGTTAGGGTTAGGGTTAGGGTTAGGGTTTAGGGTTAGGGTTAGGGTTAGGGTTAGGGTTAGGGTTAGGGTTAGGGTTAGGGTTAGGGTTAGGGTTAGGGTTAGG